>NC_053026.1:374420745-374539665 GCF_003073215.2 Triticum urartu | reverse complement strand
CTCCATGAACTTAATACACTAGATGCATGCTGAATCTTGGACGTGATGCCTATATACATGATCATTGCCTTGGATATCATCATTATTATTTGCTCTTCTATCAATTGCAGTAATTTTTTTACCCACCATATGCTATTTTCTCGAGAGAATCCACTAGTGAAATCTATGGCCCCGGGGTCTATTTCCTATCATATTGTTTTCAGATCTATTATTCCAAAAACCCAAAAATACCTTCCTGCACTTTCTCTTTCTTTATTTTGTTTTTGTTTTTGCTAGATCTATCTATCCAATCTCATACAATTTAATCTATATCAATACCGAGGAGGGATTGACAACCCCTCTTACGTGTTGGGCTGCAAGTATTTGTTAGTTGTGTGCAGGTGTTGTTTACATATTGTTGCTTGGTTCTCCTAGTGGATTGATAACTGAGGGAAATACTTACCGTTGTTGTGTTGCATCATCCTCTCCTCTTTAGGGAAATACCAACGCAGATACAAGCAATTAGTACATTGGTTTTGTCAACTTCGGTCTATGGTTATTTCGAGTTTTTGAGACTGATATCCGAACCCTTACCCAAAAACTGAACAGGCTGAAAACCAGGACCATACCAAAGACCGATGCCCAAATTAACCGACATTTCGGGTTTTTGGTTCGCTTCTGGTTTGGGTAACGGGTTCAGGTACCCAAATGCCTAGAGTGATTAGTGCCATTTCATGATACCATGCCAAGTTTCATGAATTTCAGACAAGTTTTGGATTTACAGGAATTTACAAACCAAGCTTGTCAATATTTGCAACCGAGCCATGAAGCTGAGGTGTTCAAAATTCATTCCCATTTCTTGCATGGGAGCTAAACATGCACCCAAGGACACATATACGATTTTAACCCATTTTGGTGCACTCGAGCATGTGCCTATAGTCAAATTTGAAGTATGCACATAAAATGGCTAGGAAACTCAATTAGTGTATAAAAATGTCCAAACAAACCCTGAATAATTCCAAAATTTAACATGACACTCCTATTGGTCTATCTTTACTATAGAAACAAAAATTCAAGGCGAGAAGTGGCAACGAGTGTTGTTTCGTCCACAAAGGTGACGCGTTCCCTACTGGAACCACGAAGCTTCTTGTGAGAAGTTCTATTTTGTGGGAAGCTTATACCAAAATCTGCCCAAAATGGGACAAAAATTTAGCACAACATATTGGTGCCATTTCATGATGCCATGCCAAGTTTCTTGAATTTCAGAGGAGTTTTGTACTTACAGGAATTTCAAAACCAAGTTCCTCAATGTTTGCGGCCGAGCCACGTTGCCGACGTGTTTGAAATTCATTCCCATTTCTTGCATGGGACCTAAACATGCACCCAATGACACATATATGATTTTTCAACCCATTTTGGTGCACCAGAGCATTTACCTATAGTTCAAATTTGAATGCACATTAAATTCCTGGAAAACTCGGTTGATGTATAACAATGTCCAAACGAACCATGAATAATTCCAAATTTGATCACAACATTCATGTAGTTGCATGTTCACTGCAGATGAATGTTCTAGCAATTCGAACACCATCCTTTGCCACTGTGACCCCATTCTGTATTTCAAATCAATCAAGTACATCATACACCATTTATTATCTTGAACTGTGTCAGATGTAGTACAAAATATCTTGGAGCACCCTCATATATGGCTTACGCGGGAAGGTTCATCGGCTATAGTCCACCGCTGGCACATCAAGCACACTAGTTCCCCAATATCATTTTGTTGTTCAATCATCAACGGTCAAAGATGGGGACGTGCACCCGCGTCACGAGGGCAACTTTGGTGGCCCACTCCGGCCAGAGCGCGACCACAGTTGCCATGATCACGCTCACAAGCTGCATGAGCGCGACCACAATCCGTGGTCGGTCGCTTGCGGTAGTTGAAAAAGGTAGCTATTGCTACAACTCGGATGGTAGCAGCAACATCTGCTATGAGGATAGCAAATGGTGAGAGCGGCACAACAGTTTTTCGTTCTGTGGAGGTCACCTTAGCCCTGATGGAGGCTGCCCACGCCCAGCTCGTGGTAGTCATCACACAAATCATACGAAGCTTCTCCAACAACGGTCGACAACCCATGTCCGAAGAGTTGGCAATTGCCGAGAGTGTTTAAGCAGATGTTCGTTTGTTGGTAGCATCCCTTGCTGAGATGGAGGTTGTCCACGCCTGGACTGTGGCCGCCCACACGTAGCTCGTGGTGGCCTTTTCCAAAGAGATGGCGGACGCAGACGATGAGATGCTTGCCAAGTATGTTGCGATGGATGCCATGGAGCCCCTTCCCCAAGAGATCGTCGAGTGCAAGCTGCACATGGAGGAGGTGGCGGAGATCGACGAGTACAAGGCAGAGTAGTAGTCTTTGTTTAGAGTATCGGTCTTTTGTTAGAGTAATGTTTAGGTCAGCTAGCTCTACTTAATTGATGAACTTGCTCCATTAAGAAGTGTGGGTGTGATGTAGACTCTTTTGTGCACCCAAATTATGCAATGACGTGGATGGCCACTGTAACCAGGGAAATTCAGTCCGAAATTTGCATGTTAAGACTCATCACACACAGGGTAAGCTATATGAATCGTTTGTGTTGTTCACATATCATACACAGTGCTGAATAAGGGACCGTCTTTGATGATACTTTGCGCGCCGGTTTTTCGTAGCACCGAGCAAAAATTTCTAGCATCCGCGGAAATATCTACCTCCCCCTCCTCCTGACCAAAAGCCACATTTCCCAACTTTTCTCCTTCCTTTCCAAGTTCAAGCTTTCACTGCTTGCGTGTAGTGCCACCTCCTTGCCGACGACGGTCCTTCTTGCTGCTCGGTCTCGTCGATCTAGTGAGGTAATCCACACCTGACCCCCCCCCTCCTCCTCCTCCTCCTTCTACAACCCACATGCCCCGATCCCTGGCGCGACACCTTCCACCCAAATCACTACCCCCATCGTCCAAATAAGTGCCACCCTAAGCCATGGTGCATGCAGCATAGCCAGGAGCTCAAAGAGCATTTGGCAATGGAGAAGCAAATCGTGGCCGCATGTGCGGGTGAGGTTGCGATGGCTGTCATGCGTGTCAACCCCCAGATCTTTGAGGAGCACCTCACTGTTAAGGCCACCATCGACGCCTTGTGAATAGATGATGCCACTCGGTTGGCTACTTTAAATGATAGTTTGTGATGTTTTCTCGAGGCCACCATTGGTGCCTTCGACGAAGACTACAAGGTGTTTTCTCAGCGTGCCCATGCTTACCTCAACTCCAGAGCCAGCAGGTTGGTGCCTGGAGCGGCTCAGGTGACTCATCACTATGAGGAGGGAACCCATGATGTGGAGGCCTCATCCTCTTACAAGTCTAAGGATCCCATCGTCATCGATATCTCCGACGATGAGGAGTAGATTGTTTTTTAGCTTACACTGGTGCGCATCTGTCCTAAACAAACCGTTTTTAACCCCTTTCCACGACGACATTTGGAACCGTCACCAAGTGAGTGTGGGCGATAGGGGGGTCCTTCCCACACGACCGAGAAACCGTCGGGGATAGGAGCCTTGATGCATACAGTTGTCCCTATATAACCATTTTCGATATCTTGAATATCCCAAACGCTTCATCCTTGCTACTCGTTTGTGCTCGCATTGCCATCGCAGTCAGAGTTTTGTGGTTCTGCCTAAAACCAGGCAGATTCCAGGAATAGGAGTTTTCCAGGCAGATTCTAGGCACGGGAGTTTTACGATGCTTGGCACATCACAAACAGTTCATGATTATAAGCCGTGTACAATAGGTAGACAATCACACACATTTAGTTTTCCCGCACAGTATGTGATAGTGTCTGACATCACACACGCTTTGCAAACGGCAACTGTGTGCATGCTTGCACACGTTTCCTCTTTGTGAACCATCTCGGATTATGGTGTATATCGCAAACGTTTGTGTTTTACCAACCATGTGTGCCGTAATGACCTGCACAACGTAATTTATCCCTAGTTTAATTATTGCTATTTAAAATCATACCTAATTTAAACTTGAAAGTAGGTTATAGCTTTATTCATATCCATCAGGTTCAAACAATCAATGCATTATTCGATTCACATGTACATATGTTCAAGAATTTCATAAGCACCAAATAAAGAATGATGTACCAGGGTTCTATACTTGTACTATTACAGATGGTAAAGAAAGAGGCGACAGACATTCTAGTTGCTGAAGAAGGTGAAGCGGAATGGCCCTATTATGCTCTCCTGATGCAGAAGGCATGCAGGACTCTAGTCCAACCCCTTGTGATGGCCGGCCGCCAATCATGTAGTTTGAGAGGTAATCTTGAGTAAACTGCTTCAGGATCCACTGCAAAAGAAAAAGGATTCAGATATTGTCATCTAACACAACTCATTACTGGCAGTAAAAAGAAGGCTACAGGGTTCTTACTTACCATCCTGTAGTTCACTGTTGTCTTGCATAAAGTGTAAACAAATAGTTCGATTGACATCTTTTGACCCGTTTTAATAACAATATTTATCAGTTTCCTCACTTGATGCTAGTTCATGAATATCTCATTGCCCCATACGCACAAAGGGTCGAAGTGTGGATCGTTGGCAATGATATATGTACCTAAAAGCACCAAGTTAATATTAGAAGCTAAACAACAATTGAAAAATGATGTAGTACAACACTCCATCCATCCCATTATATAAGATTTTATTACATGTATATCTAGACATCATTAGAACATTAAGGTAACACTCTTCCTTGTTGCTATGTAGCCTGGGATTGCATATTTAGTCATTCAGTACAATGCATGCTGCTAAACAACAATTGAAAAACGAAAAGGCATGTTAACTGCAATATCCTTAACAGCAACCAAATATCATAATTCATAGTGGTATTGTTGAAACTGTTATTGATGAAATTGAACTGCACGGCAAATAGTTGCACATATAGAGCGTCACATTGTGAAGAACTGATATAAACAAGTCATAAGGACATCTCTAGGTGATCCTTCAAAAGTTAAAGGACTAAAACCCTTAGTGGATATATATATATATACTCCAGGAATTTTTGGCCTTTTCTAGTCGATCCCCTAAACTTAAGGTTGTAAACTTCAATTTGATCGAGTTCAAAGGAGGTTCAACCGAAAGTAGCATGCATTCAAACATAAACATGGATAGTTTTGCATAACCGAACATAAAACATAAATTTAAACTAAGCTAAACTACTTTTGGTCGAAGTAGAGGTCGAGCCAATCCTTCCTCATCATGTACGGTGTGCCGTGAGCCGGGTCTGGGCTAGTACCGTCGTCAGGGTCATTGGGGAAGGCACTCCTCCACTCGTCCATGTCGATCTCCTTGTCCTCGGGGCCCACCTCGACGCCCTCCCCGCCATCGCCGCCACCTTCGACCTTGTCATCATAGGAGAGCACGATAACCTCGCCGCCCTTTGCGCTGCCGTCCTCGCCGCCTTCGACCTCGTCATCGGAGGATAGCGCGATAACCTCGCCGCTCTCCACGCTGGCAAAGATCGCCCGCTCTGCCTCCACGAGCTCCGGGTGCTGCCGGCGGAGCTCTTGCATGTAGGCCTCATCGACGGCCTCGGCCTCGAGGCGCTCCCACGCCATTGCCGAGCTCACCACCCCTGGCTCTGGCAGAACGAGGTCGACCGGACATGTGCTGAAGGGGAAATTGAGCCTAGCGGCCGCGTCGTGCTAGCGGACCTGCCAGCGGTCGTACTCCATGACTGCGAGCTCGGCCGTGCGGAAGCTACCAAGCCACTGGCGGGTGTGGGTCTCTCGATCTGTATCTCGGTGACCCACGTCCCCCACCGCCACTGTCGGACCCCAAGGTAGGACTTCGTCGGCTGCCAGGTCTGAGGGAGGACGAGGAAGTCCTCGAACCGGCATAGGGGCGCGGCGACGGGCGGATCGGGGGACCGATGACGGCGTATCGGGCCCGCGGAGGACGATAGGGACACCTCGGCGGCCACCTCGCCGGCGTCGGGCGAAAATGCCGTGATAAACATCTTTTTGGCCATTGGCTCCTCGAGCTCCCCGGCACACATGCAGAGTTTGAGGATGGAGGCACCGGCGATGGCGGCGACCTACCAATGGTTTCGAGGGTTGTGTGTGTCTGTGTGAGCGGAGGTTTTGGGGTTTGTGTGGAGGGGGGCCGGGGGGCAAGGTTGTGTTTGAGGAAATACTGCGGCAACTAAAAAATTTACTAGGCGGGAGTAACAAGGCGGGGCTACTGAAAATTTGGATCAAGGACGAGCGGATATTTTTGAGATTGCGAGGGATGCAGAGGCGGGAGTAAAATGCCGGGGCTACTGAAAATTTGAATCAAGGGACTGAAGCAGAGCGGGAGTAACAGACATCGCACACGGTCCACACATACTAATCGTGTGCTATCAAACATTAAAACCTTCTACACGGTAGATATTTTCGAGATTACGAGGCAGTAATATTTTCGAGATTGCGAGGGATGCAGAGGTGGGAGTTTTTGGGGAGCGAGCTAGTATGCTTGACACGCCGGCTATGGACTGTAGCCGACGCACCTTCTCGCGTAAGCCATAGGCGTACTATACACCGACGGTGCTCTAAGATATTTTGTTCTACATCTCACACGGTTGATGATAATAAACTGTGTGGGATCTACTTGATTTGAATTGCAAAATGGTGTCACTGCGGCAATGGACGCTGTTTGAATTGCTAGACCTTTTATCTGCAGTGAACATGCAACTATATGTGTGTCGTAAAAGAATTGGAATTATTCAGGGTTCGTTTGGACATTTTATACATTAAACTGGTTTTCTAGCCATTTCAGGTGCACAATTCAAAACTAAACTACATGCACATGCTCTTGTGCATACAAATTGGTTGAAAAATCAAATATGTGTCCTTCAGTGCATGCTTAGGTCCCATGCAAGAAATGGGAATAAATTTTCGGGGTTCGTTTGGCCTTTTTTATATATTAATTGGGTTTTCTAGGCATTTTATGTGCATAATTCAAATTTGAACTACAAGTACATGCTCCAATGCACCAAAGTTGGTTGAAAAGTCACATGTGTGTCCTTGGGTGAATTTCTTGGTCCCATGCAAGAGATGGGAATGAATTTCAAACACTAGGGCACTGTTGATTACCAGCAAAACGTTGAGATACCTGGTTTTTAAATTCTAGTAAATCCAAAACTTGTCTGAAATTCATGAAACTTGGCATGCTATCATGGAGCGGCATCAACATGTCGTCGTGAAAATTTTGTCCCATTTGGGGCAGGTTTGGGTATAAGCTTCTCACAAACCAGAGCTTCTCACAACAAGCATGATGGTTTCGATAGGGAACGTACCACCTTTGGGGACGGGACGATATCCGTTGCCTCTTATTGCTTTCAAAAAATTTCTAGTGTCAACATAGAACAACAGGAGTGTTGTGTTTAATCTTGGAATTTTCGGGGTTCATTTGGCCTTTTTATACATTAACTGGGTTTTCTAGGCATTTTCTATGTGTAATTCAAATTTGAACTACAAGCACATGCTCCAATGCACTAAAGTTGGTTCAAAAATCACATGTGTGTCCTTGGGTGAATTTCTAGGTCCCATGCAAGAGATGGGAATGAAATTCAAACACCAAGGCGTTATTGATTGCCGGCAAAACATTGAGATGCCCGGTTTTTAAGTTCTAGTAAATCCAAAACTCGTCTGAAATTCATGAAACTTGGCATGCTATCATGGAACGGCATCAACATGCCGTGGTAAAAAAATTGTCCCATTTGGGGCAGGTTTGGGTATAAGCTTCTCACAAACCAGAGCTTCTCACAACAAGCATGATGGTTTTGATAGGGAACGTACCACCTTTGGGGACGGGACGATATCCGTTGCCTCTTATTGCTTTCAAAAAAATTCTAGAGTCAACATAGAACAACAGGAGTGCTGTGTCAATTTTTGTGATTTTTCGGGGTTTGTTTGGACATTTTTATGAATTAACTGGGTTTTCTAGGCATTTTATGTGCATAATTCAAATTTGAACTACAAGCACATGCTCCAATGCACTAAAGTTGGTTGAAAAATCTAATATGTGTCCTTGGGTGAATTTATAGGTCCCATGCAAGAGATGGGAATGAAATTCAAACACGAGGGCACTGTTGATTGCCAGCAAAATGTTGAGATGCCTGGTTATTAAATTCTAGTAAATCCAAAACTCGTCTGAAATTCATGAAACTTGGCATGCTATCATGGAGCGGCATCAACATACCATGGTAAAAGATTTGTCCCATTTGGGGCAGGTTCGGGTATATGCTTCTCACAAACCAGAGCTTCTCACAACAAGCATGATGGTTTCGGTAGGGAACGTCCCACCTTTGGGGAAGAAATGATATCCATTGCCTCTTATTGCTTTAAAAAAAATTCTCATGTCAACATAGAACAATAGGAGTGTTGTGTCAATTTTTGGGATTTTTCGGGGTTCGTTTGGACATTTTTATGCATTAACTGAGTTTTCAATGCATTTATGTGCATAATTCAAATTTGAACTACATGCACATGCTCCAGTGCATATAAATTGGTTGAAAAATCAAATATGTGTCCTTGGGTGCATGCTTAGGTCCCATGCAATAAATGGGAATGAATTTCAAACACCAGGGCACCGTTGATTGCCGGCAAAACATTGAGATGCCTGGTTTTTAAATTATAGTAAACCCAAAACTCGTCTGAAATTCATGAAACTTGGCATGCTATCATGGAATGGCACCCGACATGTTGTGGCATTTTTCGTGTCCATTTTGGGAGAAGGCGCACTCGAATAATGACAGCCAACAAAGGCATTTTGAAAAAATAGCTGCCACTTTAACATCTCAAACGTTTGTATAATTCAAACCATGTGCGTTATGTTAATCATTCACGTGACGCCATGTGTCTTGGTTTTAATGGTTGTAGGAGGTGTCGTGTGGACAGCTGCTTGACCTGACTGAACGGGAGGCGTGCGAGCGCAGTCCGGTGCGCAGGCTGACCAGAGGTGTGCAAGCTGTCCTCCAATGCGCAGGCTCACTGGGAAGTGTGCGAGCTGTACGCTGCGTAGGCTCACTAGGAATCGAGCCCTTTGACTTCCATGGCCGCCCGCCTTCCTCTCCATTAATGGCGCCCGAGCCGTTGTTTAATACGGGCGGCCTTACTGTTCGCCTCCCATTCCCCCCCTCCCGCAGACCTCCACCAACGCCATGGCGTAGAATGATCATCTGCCACTAGTCTTCAAGTTTGGTGAAGTGGACTCCAAGCCAGAGGAGATAATAAGGAGGAATGGGGCCTCATGGACATGGCCCAGAATGAGCTGGCCGCGGCGGTTGCTGCCCCCACTCCCGTCCCAGCTCCCATCCCCGCACCCGTGCCAGCAACAATCCCCGTAGCATTGACGGGCTGGTCACCGAGCACTATCGCAGAGCTGGAAGCCGCAGCGTCAGCGAGGTCTCCGCGGACCCACGCGAGCTCATGTACATGCTAGCGCCAGCGCCCATGCCCGTGCCCGTGTGCACCCCTCCACCCACCATGGCGCCGGCCTCGTGCATTTGGCTACACCCGTCGCGCCCGTGCCCCTGCCCGTGCGGGCCCCTCCACCCACCGTGGCGCCGGTCCCCATGCGTTTGGCTGCACCGGCCGTGCCCGTGCCTGTGCGCGCGCCCCTTAGCGGCATGGGACGCTGCCGTCGACTGCTACCTCTCAGCGGCGCCAGTTGTCGTCCTCCTGTGCCCCGCCCATCGATCGCGCGATGACATGATGTTTGATTTACAAGTGAAGAACATTCTGTGCTGCCTTGAAAACTTCAACAACGGCGTCCCGGAGGACGACAACGACAACAACGGCGCAGCACGCCGCCTCCGCCGCCGCCAGAAATAGTTTTTTGGGGTTTAATACTGTATCTCGAATTCTCGATCATATGAATATAAATTCTAAGTGTGACTGAAGGAAAGATATGGTTTGAATTGAATGAACTTGCGTTTTTCTCTCTTAATGTACAGACTTATCAAACGATTTTATTTTGAAAAAAAGGTCAGTGGTTTTTAAATATAAAACACTCATCGCAAACGTTTTAGTTAGAACACCCGTGTGCAGACCGACAGCTTCCCCAGGAAGCCAACGGAAAATTTGCCGAGCAGGATTTCTGCATCCCTTCAATGCAAACGGTTGTTTTGCATGACCCGTGTGCAACCATGTACAAACAATTGGGTAAGATTTGCATATCTGTCATTTTGGGTATGTTGCCATTTGTCAAACTGGAAAGATTGACATTTGTTTATCTAGTAACATTGCCATTTGTCAACCTTGTAACATTGCGATTTGTCAAAATATGCAGCTAAAATTCACTAGCACTATCTAATTTTTGCAACTAAAATCGCTAGCACTATTCATATGGACACCACTAGCATGCGTGAGTTGATGGACGCATATGCAAATGTACCATTGATTACATACAACAAGTCATCAACCCACAACGACAACGAGGATACACGTTGGATTATAGATCATTTCCAACAAAACATTCTAGTAAAGTTTTTCTCACACAAGAAATAACAAAGCAATGAAATGAACTTCAGCTCAACCACTCGTAGGCATTGGAAACGCTTGCTTTGAACTAGAAGTGATTCTCTGGGAAGGGCCAGCTACTGTCAATATCGAGACCAACGCAGGACTGATCATCCAGGCTGAAGCGGCCTATGTCAGGAACCATATTGGGACGGTAGGGAAGCATATAATGTCTGAGGTATAGATACAGTTGCTTCTCATAAATGGTAGTAACATTGTGTCAACAGCAGCTGGATCGCCTTCCACCATCATTGGATAATTTTGTCCAAGGAAGAGCGAGTTTCCTCCAAGACTTTCAATACTGAACCAGGGAGAAGGTATTGGCGCTAGTACACTAGTATCCATCCCGAATACCCTGCAAGGGATGTTGGAATAGGTCTGGAGAGTGCGACCATGCGAGACAACACATGCTTCCTTAGTAACATTAGCAGTGCCATGTATACAGACAAGAAGAGGTGATCCATCGGAATAAGTTGCCAGGCGCCACTGAGTATATGGTTCTTGCTCGTCCTCATGCTCGTGATCATCAGCATCGTCATCTCCCCCTTGGTTATAAAAAATTTCAAGTATAGGTGGTGGAAGGTTCACAAGACCTTGGAAACACAAGAAGGTTAATTAGTAAAGGGAAACTGGCTAACCCGCATGCATGTGTATGAAACAATTATAATTACGGTGGAAGACAAACGTACCGAAAGCATCAGGATTCCATGCAAGAATAGTGCCACGAGTGGTGGCCGCAAACACAAGACCCTCGTATTGAATTGCATCACAGTACTCATCCGTGTACAAAAATTGATTTTTGAGCAATATCCATTGTGGCGTGGAAGTAAGGACGGCAACAAGCTTGTCGAAGATAGCAACAACTTCATAGTTCGTGTAATCCCAAGAGCGGTTGGGAACTCGACAAATTTCTATATTCCATAGATAACAGTCACCATGATCGTATTTGAACTCACGTAGAATATCGGTGTAATCAACCTCTGGGCAGTCATCTGAGATTTTTGGAAGTGGAACCCGGTGACGAGTGTACACATTCACAAGTTCCCACTCGCAGTTGTACCCAATATAAACAACCCAATCTCCATTTGCGCCTGCCCAAGCCTTGACCTCAAGCGATGGCATCTTAACAACATATGTATCATTATCAAGCGACATCAACTTACACAAGGCGAGGCTTCCCTCGTCCCCGCGCCAGTCAACAGGGTCACGACGAAGAAGATAGGGGAGATCAAACTGTTCCTGGACCCTTGGGTTCCTTGTAATGATGTTATTAGTTGAGTCGAGAATGGTCTTGAACGAACCTGCCATGCTACCCGAGGTGATGACATCGCACCAATCAATGAGTTCCTCCACCGCGTCATCATTGAGATCGGGGCAAGAATAACGGGGTCATTTCCGGCCTGTTCCCTCCATGGAGAAGATGATCGAACAATGGCAGAAGGAAGGGTGAAGGAAAATGGAGGAGGGGGAAGAACGTGCGACAGCAGTTCCAAATCGAGAGGGAAAGACGAAGAGTCGGTGTACGGTTGCCACGGTACACGAAGAGGCACCTGGGGAGCGAATGGTTGCCATAGAGGTCACACACTAACGACAAGGGCTGAGTGAACCGCATGCGTATATCGCACACACCTTGATCTGGCTGACCGTTTCTTTTGTATTGCCTAATCACAAACAGTTCATCCGAGTGAACCATATGTTGTATATCGCACACACCTTCATCTGGCTGCCCGTTTCTTTTGTGTTGCCTAATCATAAACAGTTCATCCGAGTGAACCGTATGCTGTGTATCGCACATGCCTTTATCTGGCTGCCCTTTTCTTTTGTTCCTCCTCATCGCAAACAGTTAATTAAACTGAAGCGTATGCCCTTCATCGCACACGCAACTAAAATCTGAACCGTGTTTGATGCGTCCATCATCGCAAATGTTTTATACATTTTTGACGGTTTTCATACACCACCGTTTGCGATTATTGCATCGCACATAGTTTCTCGAAGGGTCTCTGATCGTAGTGTCACGTTAGCAGCATCCTGCAGTAGTGTTACTATAAGGCCCTATGTTGAAGTAGCTAGCTACACTTGTTAAGCATGTTCGGTTTACCTATTGCATGTGCTACTCATGCCTTTCCTTTACAAATTCTAGTGAATTGTCCTATGCAATGTTACTGTGCAATCTGATCCTCTAATATATATGTTCTATATATTGTGCAATGTGGTGCTCAGTTAACTATTTAGTTAATTTTTTGTCATGTTCAGTTCACTGTTTGATTCAATTCTGCAATCTGATGTTCAATTCTTGTGGGTGCAATTTTGTATTGTTATGCATGTGAGAAATAAATCGAATTTGGTTGTACTAAATACACGAGCGGCATATATGCAATTGCTATATTTCCAAGTTATCAAGCATGCTAAGCTTCGTAATTGTCTGGTCTTCTAGTAGGTTCTATTGTGCAATGTGGTGATTAGTTAATTGTTTGGTTCATTTGTTGTAGTGTTAAGTTAACTCTTTTGTTCAATTCTGCAACGCGATGTTCAATTGTTGTGGGTACAATTTTGTATTGTTATCCATGTGAGAAATAAATCAAATTTGGTTGTACTAAATGCATGATAAACATATAGAATTGCTATTTCCAAGTTTTTAGGCATGCTTGGTTTGCATAACTGGCTTTTCCACGTGGCTCGAATTAATCTAGTGAATTTGCAATGTGTTAATTTTTCATCAACATATTTTACTGATGGTATGTTGATACGTCTTCAACGTATCTATAATTTATGATGTATTCATGCCATGTTTACAACAATTTTATATGGTTTTGGTATGATTTGAATAGAACTAACCCGGACTGGACGCAGTTTTCAGCAGAACTACCGTGGTGTTGTTTTTGTGCATAAATAAAAGTTCTCCAAATGTAGTGAAATTTTTGACTTTTTTTACTCAAACCTAAAATATTTCCTTTGATTATATTTTATTTTACAAAAATAGTTTTCTTCAGAGTTTCCCCTTGTTTGATTTTCTCCGGCCCATCTTCATTTGTTTGAGTATTTATTTTAATAATTTCCTTTTGGGAATTATTTCCTATTAAAACCCTTTAGGGTTTTATTTAAGTTTTTGTTTCTATTGTTTTAGGTTTCAACCATAGTCTACCTAGGTTTCAACTAGTTGTATAGGGCCTTTAACCCTCCTAGGTGATCAATCAAATCAATGAAGGTCAAACAACAAGCAAGTCATAGGCAATTTTGCTAACTAGCAAACAAGCAAGAGTTTTTCTAGATTTTTTAATTCCGTCTAAATTTTTAAACATTCCAGATCTGTGGGAAAATCTGGGATGTGACATTATCCAAATAAATATAGGTTCTTACAGTCATAATGCATAGCCCCGTCTCAGCATCTGAATTTAAGCAATGCACTTTGTTAGTTGTCTGGTCCCATTAGAGAAAGCCGCGGTAATATTTGGTTTTTGTTGTTCCTATAGGTTGAACGACAGTTTTGTTCTATTTATGTTGTATAAAACTATGACCAATTCACATTCTTACGATAGTGCTTTTCATGCCTATAAATGACTACAATGTTCATGCATGTGTTAGATATATTAGTGTAAATAGATCATGAAACCTACAAACAAGAATTCTGAATATGAGGAAAAAAATATTCCGCTTCATCTACAGGTAAGAGTTATATTGTGTAAGGTACATGTAAATATATACAAGCTTTTCATGAAGGTTTGCTGAAACTAACATATGGAAAAGTTGCTAATCTCCGAGCTCTCTAGAAATAGGGAGCTCTTGGTGTCGGGTTGTGTTTCCTCTAGGGGAAATAATAGTTTGGTCTAAGCCCAACTGTGAGCCTCCATCTCGGTTGTTTTCGCCTTTTTGTTGCATTTGGAGGAGGTCTTTTAGGGAGGGTGTTGCGTTTGATGGCATTTTGATTGCATTAGACGTACATTCCGCTTGCATGTTCTCTAGTGTGGTGTTGCTTCTTCCATGTGTTCCATCTTACTGCGACAATTGTTTTTATTTGCATAGGGGGATTGATGTGAGGGGCTATTTTTTTGAACCGGAAACTATAGAACAATCATTCTACTCGTTCTACAATATATATATATATATATTAAAATAAATAAAGTATTTACACAAGGCAAGGGCTCGTGGGGGTGTTAGGTTGATTTTTTTTACAACTGGGGACTGGGTAGGCACATAGGAAAGGGTGTTCTTGTTTAGACAAAATTGCATTGGGCGTTGGATTTTATCGAGCGTGGTCATTGTGTTGTTGTGCTGGTGGAGGCACACAAAAAGACAAATAAATCAACGAACAAGCAAAAGGGAAACCATAGGAAATACATATCCAGCAAATAACCGTTACAGATCAAATGACACAACAAAACACACGCCTGCTTCTTTTTTGAGCTGGAATACCTTGCATTCCAAAGATTACGGTGGACCGACCAAATCGGCGGCCACAGCATGGATTACATCTACGGGGAACTCTGAGAGCCAAACATGCTGGCCAGTCGGGAGGTTCCGACCGTGAGAGCCAGCCAGCACATGCGCTGGCTTGTTACAATTCCTGGGCTGGAACACTACATTGGCATCAATAAACGCTTGCTGCAACTGGAACTTTGCTTCCCTGAATAAGACTCCCAGGGGGTTTCGATCTGACGTCGACGAGGCCGTTGCTTGCTGCAAGGGGATACAGTCCGTTTGGAAAATCACCCGACCTATCCCAACTTGTTCAGCGACCTAGATTGCCTTGAGCAGTGCAGACGTTTCCGCATGCATAGCATCCTGCATATGCTGCAGCCCTCTCACCGCTGCCAGGAGCAGTTCGCCATCGGCGTTCCTGGCTACGCCCCCCCCAACCCCCTGCTCCTGTCGCCATGTCGAATGATGCATCAAAATTGATCTTGGTGTAGTCTGGCTGGGGGGGCTCCCACCGGGTAGACGGTGCAGGTGTGGCCTGGTTCTTCTTCGCGAGAAATTCTCTCCATTCAGCAAGATCAAGGCGCACCTTAGCGCCAAAAGCTTCAGGCTCTAGTATTTTTTTGTTATGGTTCGTTTTGTTCCTTTCCGACCACCAAGACCACATGAGGCTGGCTGTTTTGAGGCTGATCTCATCTGGGAGTTTGAAGATGGACTCGAGCATAGCTTTAGATGACTGGGCGGCCAGAAGATCAGATCGGACTCGCTCCATACCACACTCCCTCTAGACTTTCTTCACCTCTTTGCACCATAGGAATAGATGTCCTCCGTCCTTCGGCCGACGGCCGCATAGTCGGCAATTCGTGTCAAGCTCAACCCCTATTCACTCAACATTTCGGAGTAGTGGGTGACTGTTGTGAGCCAGGCGCCATAAGAAGTGATGTACCCGCGCCGGGCACCCGATTTGCCACAACTTTTTCCAGAACCAAGTTCTTTGCTGACTTCCAGCAGTGCCCTCTCTAGGTTGTCTGGTTCTTTGTTGCATCTGAACCTCACTATACACTCAGTAGGCCGAACGTACAGAGAACAACCCTCTTTTATCAAAGTGCCATGCCACAAAATCCTCGTACTGATCACAAATGGGGATAGCCAAGACCGTTGCTGCATCTTCCTGTGTAAAGGTTTGTGACACTAGCTGGTGATCCCACTGATTAGTTGTAGGGTCAATGAGTTCTGCCACCTTTGTCAGAAGGTTTCCCCCTTGTAACGTACTCGGCCTTCTAGTGTCATTTGACGGCAGCCAAGGGTCAGACCAAATCTGTATGTTCTCGCCCGATCCCACCCTCCATATCATCCTGGCTTTAACAACCTCAAGGCCTTGCAGAATACTCCGCCAAACGTATCTCATTCCTGGCTGCGCCGTAGCTTCTAGAAGATCACTGTCGGGAAAATAGTTGGCTTTAAGGACTTGGGCACACAGGGAGTCAGGGAACTAGAGGAGTCGCCACCCTTGACTGGCGAGCATGGCCACGTTAAACGTATGGAGGTCCCGGAAGCCGAGGCCACCCTGGTCCTTAGGCAAACACATCCTTTCCCAGCTAATCCAATGATGCTTATGTTCATCCTCCTGGTTCGCCCACCAAAACTTACACACCATGTTGCTGATGCTCTCACACAGTTCCTTTGTAAGGTCGAAGCACGCCATAGCATATGTAGCTATATCATGGACTATGGTTTTGATCAGGATCTCCTCGCGGCCTTAGACAACAACTTGATTTTCCACCCCTTTAATATCTCCCAGATTTTTCCCGCAAGTACTCAAAACATTTCTGGCGAGAGCGACCCACATAACTTGGTAGGCCCAAGTATTTCCCATTTAAGCTTTCAGACCGTAGCCCTAGAGCACTTAGCAGAACCAGTTTCTTCGAGCTTGAGGTGTTTTTACTGAAAAGCACAACATATTTGTCTCGGTTAATGACTTGGCCGGACCCTCTCTCATACACATGCAGAATCTGGTTCACAGCAGCAATACTTTCCGGCGAGGCCTCCATAAGTAGAAGCGAATCGTCAACAAACAAGAGATGGCTAATTGGGGGGGCCTGGGGGGGCAACTGAATCCCTCTTATCCTCCCGGACTTCTCGGCATGGCGCAGCAGCGATGATAGGCCCTCCACACAGATTAATAACAGATAAGGCAAAATGGGTTCGCCCTGACGGAGACCACGCTCCGATATTACTTGGTCCGTGCACATCCTGTTAACCTTAAACCTTAACCTCACTGACCGGATGCATGTACTAATGAGTTGCCTCTCCAGAAAGCTCCATTCCACACGATCGTATGCTTTACTCATATCCAGCTTTAGTGCTGCATAGCTCGTGCTCCCCATCCGCTTCCGTTTCAAAAAGTGCGTCATTTCATATGCCAAAATGGTATTGTCAGAGATCAATCTTCCCGGCATAAAAGCACTCTGATTTGGCGAGATGATTTCACCCAAAATGCACTTAAGACGGTTCGCCAGTACTTTGGACACGAGTTTGTACACGACATTGCAAAGGCTAATAGGGTGAAGATCCTTTAAGTATTTAGGGTCCTGCACCTTTGGGATAAGTACCACTAGGGTATCGTTCCATCCCTCCGGCATACTGCCGCCTCGCAATACATGCAACACTTCCCGTGTTACCTCGTCACCGACTAGGTGCCAATAGTGCTTGTAGAAAACAGCGGGGAGACCATCCATACCAGGGGATTTCAGATCCCCAATCTCATCAAGGGCAGCTTTCACCTCCTCAGCTGTAAATTCTGCCGTCAAGTGCACATTCATTTGGTCTGTAACTCTTGGGGCAATGTGATTCAGAATATCGTCAGCGTTATCACCTGCGACAGAAGTAAATAGAGACGAAAAGTAGTTAGTCACAAGCTCCTTCATCCCCTCCTCGCTCTCCACAACTTCCCCATTCTCCTTTCTCAACTTATGAATGAAATTCTTCCGCTTTCTCTCCGAGGCAAAGGCTTGAAAAAACTTTGTGTTCCGGTCCCCATTCACAAGCCAATTTACATGAGCCCGCTTCCTCCAAACCAGATCTTCCTATTCCTCCAGGCGGTCCAACTTAAAACTAATAGTTTGCTCCTTCCGCACCTGACTCTCCGAGATGGGCTCCCTTCTAACAGCCTCCAACTCTCCCCGGAGCTTCTTGTCCTCTTTCCCAGATCACCCAACACATCCCTACTCCAAGTGTTTAGGGCTTTAACAACTCCTTTCAACTTCTCCCACGCATTAACTCCCCTTCCCCCTTCCCAGGCCTCCTTAACAATATCATCACAACTTCCTTCCAACAACCATCTAGCCTCAAACCGCAAAAATTGGTCACCCCCCGCTGCTCGTCGCGGCCCCGGCCTGCCATCCAGCATGAGCGTAACAGGCCGGTGGTCGGACTTCCGTGGATCCCCATTAACCACCTTATACGCCGGGAACCTCGCGCACCAGTCTGGCGTAGCAACAGCCCTGTCAAGTCGTTCACGAATATAACCATCAACGCGGTAATTTTTATTCCTCAAGTAAAAACATCACCCTCAAAACTAAGGTCGTGCAGATTACAATAATCAAGGGCCTCCCGGAAGTTTTGCATACATCTATGGGAGCGAGCCCCCCCTTGCTTCTCATGATTGAATAGGATTTCATTGAAATCACCTAGACAGACCCACGACATCTGAACTTGGTGATGAAGAGTCCTTAGCAGCCGCCAAGTGTCGACCTTTTTAGCAGCGTGTGACTAACCATACAAACCAGTCAACCGCCACTTGAACCCATCCTTCTCCTCCACAATAGCATCGATATGCATCCTACCCATCCACCTCATGGTCACATTTATTCCTTTCCTCCAAAACAAAGCTAATCCACCGCTCTTGCCTTTATTATCTTGAGCCACCATATAATGTAGCCCTAATAAGTCCCTAAACCTACTCATCCTCTCCTTATTCATCCTAGTCTCCGACAAGAACATAATATCAGGGTCCTCCCTCTTCTGGATATCCAGAAGACCGCGAACTGCCGGCCTGTTCCCCAAACCCCGGCAGTTCCAAGCGATTATTTTCATTGGGTCCCGCAGGGCTGTCCTGGCAGCCCCGCATTCTGAGTATCCTCATCTACCTCACCACCCCCACCAACAGACACCACAGCTTGCTTCACTCTTTTTGCTTCCCCGTCCTCATCAATCTCAGCATCCTCGGCTGCTCTCTTAAGGCCAGCTATGTTCTCCATCCTTTGTGCCGATGCATTCCTTCCTAGCTCTCTTCCTTTCCTCTTGAAGGTACCCGCATATTTGCCCGGTTTCGCACCACCCTCCTGCATCTCCTGACTCGCACCATCCACCTGCCTACTGGGTACCAGGGACGTGTTTACATCGATCTGCATGGTGTTGTCCTTCTACATGGCCTCAGACTCTGTGCGTTGGCCTGTTTTTGGGCCTTGGGGCCCCTTCTTTGGGTCCCTCACATTTTGTATAAGCCCCTGGAGTTGTTCTCTCCCCTGCACCCCTTCCTGCTCCCTTTGTTTATTCTGCTCATTGGGCTTAAACGTGAGTTGTTTAACGACTCCCCCTTCACCCCTCCCTCCCCGACCACGATCACTCGAAATTTTCAAAGGGCTCGTCACCTCCTACCCCTTCTCTTCCTCATCCGCGAGATCACCCCAGCTCTTCATGTTCCTATGCCAGGACGACACATCACTTGCCGACGAGGACCGCCCTCTCCAAACACCCATGCCTTTGCTTCCTGCATTCCGCCCACTCCGATAAGCTCCCCCCTCACCCCATCTTCCCCGGGCCCCTCCACCACTCTGCCTTGGCATATAGGCTCTCAGCCATGGCCCAAACTGCGCCTTTTCCCCTCGTTTCAGCTTGACATTGCACATCTTATCCTCATGTCCCAGAATCCCACACACATAGCAAAACTCGGGGAGGTATTCATATTCAAACGGACACCAGTTTTTGTCTTCATCCTCCTGAGCGGAGGTCTTCTCAACATCCCTAGACTGACCAGCCCCCTCCACCTCTTGCTCCACCCTGATGCCCCTCATTAACGGATGATTGATGCCCATCTTAACTTTCACACGAAGGTATCTCGCAACTGTCACAGCATCAGCTCTAGCTTCCACATCAAGAACTTCCCCGATCTCCTTCCCAATAGCTTCTCCAACATCTCTATTCATCAGACCTAAAGGCATGTGCATAATGCGAACCCATATAGGAATGGTCTCGAATGTGTAATCCTCGATCCTCTTCGCAGGTACAAACTCTTCGACCACGAGCAAATCGTTCCCGAACTCCCAGGGTCCGCTATCTAGAGCCATCCTCTTGCCCGACTCCTGCCCAAACGTGAACAGAAATATATTCTCCCCCACCTCCTTACAGTCCACTCCTTTGATTGGGCACCAGATCTTGCCCAGGGTTTCGGCCATAGCCTCCACGAGCATCGGTTTTTCGGACAGCAGCTTTGCGAGGGCTTGGGGCTCGACTAGGCCAGCCTTGCCATATCCACTCCACCCGATCTTGACACCCTTCTTCTCCCGCTCCGACAGGTTCAAGTTTTTCAGCAGCCCTTCGACCCTCTCCATACTACCTTCATGCTCCGTGAACCAAATCTGAAAACTAGGGGGAAGTGGTGTACGATCGCGTGCCCTAGCACACACGTGAAAGGCTTATGGTGGGGGTTACGGTGGTGGTCGCCGACGGGACGAGACTACGGCGTCGACGTGTACAGGGTTGTGAGGATCGATTGGACAGGGACGGGGTTCTGGGGCGGCGGGGACTAGAAACCCTAGATCGCTGCCAGGGACGCGAGACCGAAACCAACCGCCACCCTTGGGACGGACCCTGGATTTCGTGGCAATACACGTCTGCTTCTAGTTAGAGAAGAATGTACCCAACCCAACTCGAAGTAACCATTGTCAAACGGGGAACCACGCGATCCCCACCCAGCGAGCACCATTTCTAGGGAGCTTAGCTCTAATTATCAAAATGGCTTGCGCTGATCAAAGGCACCTCGACAGGATGGCCCAATCAAAAATCACCGATAAAATTACACAATTGGACACCTCAACTGATCGCGTGAGATCCAAACTCGCGCAGCGTGGTGAATTTAAAGATGCATTGTCTTGAGAGGACCAATACAAGTGTGACGATCGTTGAGCTCAACCTTATTTTCAACGGCATGCACTCCATCTTCATGTGATTTTCCTGACCATTTCCTTTTAGAAGAGTACTATTTCCTGACCAAATCAGGATGAAACAGTCTTCGTTTTGTGACAACACAACAATGATTAAATTGTACTACTACATCATATGATCAGCATGCTTCAGAACAGATGCAACGTTTGTTGACATTTGCTGTGCCGACCTGGTCGATCTTGGGGCGCCTGCATTTCCATTGACGCTGCACGTGCCTGGTTACCAGTCTGATGAATATGTGTCTGCCTGTCTCCGCGTATGTTGATGTGCTGTTGCTGTGCAGCTCATCTCAATCAACTCCCCTCCCACAATTCACTCCCCAATTTACTCACTTCACCACCCCACGATTTATGGCCGCGCTCCTACCCTGCTCTGCTCCCCCCTCCTCTCTCTTCCCCGAGCACGCACCGGCACCGCAGTAGCCACGAACGCGCCAAGAGAAACACTCGAGAGAGGGAGAGAGCACGCGCGCGTGCGCCTCTGGCCGTCGCCATGGGCCGCGGCGGTGCGTGCGGCGTCGCCTCGCTCTTCTTGGCGGTGGCGGCGGCGGCCTGCTGCGCGGCGGCGGCGCAGGAGCCCAACACGGACGCCTACTTCGTCGCGCGCTTCTACGCCAAGATGGGCCTCGCGGCGCCGCCGTCGGGCGCCGGCGCGGTCTGCTCCTGGCCCGGGGTGTCCTGCGACGGCGAGGGGCGGGTGCTGGCGCTCGCCGCCGCCGGGATGGGCCTGTCGGGCCCCATCCCGGAGGACACGGTGGGGAAGCTCGCCAGGCTGCGCTCGCTGGATCTCAGCGCCAACCGCCTCACCGCGCTCCCCAACGACCTCTGGGAGCTGGGCGCGTCGCTGCAGAGCCTCAACCTCTCCCGCAACGCCATCCGCGGCGCGCTCCCCAACAACGTCGGCAACTTCGCGCGCCTCCAGGTGCTCGACGTCTCCCACAACGCCTTCTCCGGCGCGCTGCCCCCCGCGCTCGGCTCCATTGCCGGCCTGCAGGTCCTCAACGCCAGCCACAACCAGTTCCAGGGCCAGGTCCCGGGCGCCGGCGGGAGCCTCGTCTGCATGGATCTCTCCGGCAATGCGCTGGACGGCGACCTGCCTGACTTGTCGCCGCTGCGGTCGCTGGCCTACCTCAACCTGTCCGGCAACCAGCTCCGCGGCTCCATTATCGGGGCGTTCCAGGAGCAGTTGGGGGTCATAGACCTTAGCAACAACCGCTTCTCGCGGTTGAATTTTAGCAGTGGGTATTCTGGTACGTCCCTCATGTACCTCGACCTGTCAAGCAACGAGCTTCTCGGGGAATTCGGCCTCCCTGGCCGGTTCCGGAACCTGAGGCACATGAATCTCGCATTCAACCAGTTGTCCACCAACAATTTGCTGGCGTCCATTGGTGAGATTTCTTCATTGGAGTATGTCAACCTGTCAAGCACTGGGTTGCATGAGCGAATCCCTGGGGCGTTGTCTTCCCGGTTGGTTGGCTTACATGTGCTGGATTTGTCACGGAACAATATCAGCGGGGTGGTGCCGGACTTGAGCACTTTGCCGCTGCGGGTGCTGGACCTGTCGGTGAACAACCTCACTGGGGAGATCCCTGTGTCACTGGTCAAGAAATTGGTGTCAATGGATCGATTCAACTTCTCATACAACAATCTCACCGTCTGCGCCTCCGAGCTCTCCCCGGAAGCGTTTACAGCCGCCTTTGCTAGGTCCAGGAATGACTGCCCGATTGCTGTGAACCCGGACAGCATCAAGAAGAATGGGGGGCACCGCAAGGGGATGAAGTTGGCGCTGGCCATTGTGCTCACGCTCTTCTTCTCGGTTCTTGCATTGCTTTGCTTGGCACTTGTGTGCAGGAAGCCGAGGAAGAAGAGGGGTGACACATTTCCCGTTGATAAGCAGCCATCGTCATTCAAAGACGAGCCTGGCACATCAGGGCCATTTGCGTTCCAGACTGATTCCACAACTTGGGTTGCCGATGTCAAGGTTGCCACATCCGTTCCAGTTGTCATATTTGAGAAGCCATTGCTGAGCTTCACGTTCGCCGACCTCTTGGCAGCCACATCAAACTTTGACAGGGGAACTTTGCTGGCAGAAGGGAGATTCGGGCCAGTGTACACAGGATTCCTCCCTGGTGGAATCCAGGTTGCTGTGAAGGTGCTGGTCCATGGTTCGGCAATGGCAGATGAGGATGCTGCCAGAGAGCTTGAGCGGCTGGGGCGGATCAAACATTCCAATCTGGTTCCTTTGACTGGTTACTGCTTAGCAGGAAGCCAAAGAATCGCGATATATGAGTACATGGAGAATGGCAATCTGCACAACTTGCTGCATGATTTGCCACTAGGCTTGCAGACCACCGAAGACTGGAGCACCGACACATGGGAGGACAACAATGGTGGCGTGGCCACTGAAAACATCACCCCAGAGGGCACTGCGGCATGGAGGTTCCGACACAAAATCGCACTAGGCGCTGCAAGGGCACTGGCGTTCCTCCACCATGGTTGCATTCCGCAGATCGTCCACCGGGATGTGAAGGCAAGCAGCATCTACTTCGACTATGCAATGGAGCCAAGGTTGTCTGATTTCGGCTTGTCAATGATCGCCGGGACAAGCACAGACGGCGACCATTCCCCTGGCTATGTGCCGCCGGAGTTCTCCGACCCAGAGAACGCCACGGCGACGTCGAAGTCCGACGTTTACAGCTTCGGCATCGTGCTGTTTGAGCTGATCACCGGCAAGAAGCCACTGGGTGATGAGTACCCTGACCAGAAGGAGGCAAGCCTGGTGAGCTGGGCAAGGGCAATGGTGAAGGCAAATCAAGGGTCGAGCATCATCGACCCCAAGATCCGCGACACGGGACTGGACAGGCAGATGGACGAGGCACTGAGGGTCGCCTACCTTTGCACCGCCGAGCTGCCATCCAAGAGGCCAACCATGCAGCAGATCGTTGGCCTATTAAAGGACATTGAGCCTAGAGTAGCAGATGAGAACTGAAGTTATATTTATTTATTAGTGTATTTTAGGCGTGTGAGCAGCGAGTGAGGTCCTAGTTGTTTCCTGGTCCTCTGCTGAAATATATCTTCTTCTTCTTCTTCTTCTTTGATTGTTCATCTTCTGAGATGCTGCAATACAGCTTTGCCACACTTGCTCCTTTACTAACATAGCAATGCTAGCATTGAAACAAGTAATCAACAGCGGAAATTACGCATTGGTGGTGATGCCCACGTGTCCTGTAGGAACAGTAATAGTAGGAGGAAAGTGTGTCGTGGATTGGGCAGCGCGGCCTCATTTTGTGTCGCTTGATGGGGACGACGACGGTCTTATGGATGCCTGGTGACGTTGTTGCGGCTTGGTGGCTGGGATCGGTCATGGGCGACGCCAAAGGTGGTCGCCGTCGCCGGTGGGGAAACAAGGTGACCTTCTTGTTCCAATCTTTCTCCTTCCTTGTTCCTTGTTCCTTTCTCCTACCCCAGCTCTATCTCAATGCCTTAATCTTATTCCTTTCTCTGCAATCTTGTTGACAATTTTCTTCCAACAGAAGCTCCGATTAGCAAGTGAGGCAAAGCAGAACTAAATGTAATGGAGCTGAAGAAAATAGGGGGCAAAGTTCTAAAACAATGAAGCATCACACTTATCCAGAGATTGAGACTTTGATCGTGTTATCTTCAATTTTCCTCATCCCTTTTCGAAAAAAAAATCTTCAATTTTCCTCATGCTTGATTCAAAGGACATTAGGACAAGAGCATGAGATGCATCTGCTCGTGTACGTGCGCTCGCCTCCTACGGCTACGTCCATCTTAATTTTCTCAGTTAATATTTGACTGTTACTGATATTTTAAGCTAGTGTCATTTTTCATGTCAATGACGCGTGAACTTGTCCTTCCCTCAGTTGTGTTGTGTTTTGCTGAAGAAGAAGCTTGGGTAAGTTTCATCCTTTGTTGCTGCAACATGTTGCACCCTTCCAAAGAGAAAATGACATTATTATGAATCTTTTGGGATGATCATCACAATCGCAGGATATGATTTGGGACCCAACACTTTCTTGTAGAGTCCATAATTCCTGTTTCTTGTAGAGTTGAGGAGAAAAGAAGCTTGTGGAGGCAGCAACATTATGTCTGGAGTATGATTCTCCACCATGACATCAATCACATCTTCTTCCTTTTTTGCGAGGGACATCAATCACATCTTCACCGTAGCTTAGTGTAGCACTGGTGGAGGACTGACGTGCGTTTCGTGTTTGGTTAAACCGGCCGGAATTTGCCATGCACGCCAGCGATATTTTAATGAGGCAGCACAGCTGCCGTCCTTTTCCCGGCCTTTTTTTTTCACCCACTGGCAGGCACCTTACTGGCAGTACAGTCATGGAAAATCTGTCAAGACATAACTGCCCACGCATTCAATCATATCATTAAGGCCATGATGGCTGGCTGCAAGCACCGCCCTGAAAGCGTGCTCTGCTCACCACTGTTTCTGTTGGAAGAAGATTAAAGCGCGTTCCATACCATCATTATGTTGTAACTTTTGCCCTCGCTCTTCCGGTTAAATTAGGAGAAAAGGTGATAGTGGTGGATGGCTCTTCTTTACTCGAGGTTACGCTACCTAAAGGCGTTGATAATGGTTTCGCGCCATGCGTGGCCTGCACCTGCACCTGCACCTGCAGTCATGGCTTTCCGAGAAAGAGGCTGCGGCTCTCGAGCCTTGACTGTGGCATGGAAATCCCTGTCATCATGCATGCGCGCCACCCTTGATGATTGTCGTGCTTTCTGTTTGTTTGTGTAGAGTGCAAGTGATTGATTGTTCATGCAAAAACCTGTTCTGTTGTAAGGCAAAACAAAAAAAAAACATGGAAGGTTGCGAAATATGCAAGCTCAGATGGTTAGGGTTTTGTTTTTCTTTTTTGGGAGGGGAAAGGAGATCTTCATTACTTAGGATTGATTAGGTTCTTTATGGTGGAATCTACCTATCAGCGTTTAAGTCGTAGACTTCGGTTGTTGCTCGCATTTTCCTGAACTTATTTCAGACTTTTCGGCTATGTTTGTTTAGTGAGAGAACTATGCAAATGCTATGGCGACTTCATCAATCTCAGAATATTGTGTTGGCTCAATATCTCGAATGTGCACATAGTAATGAGTGTATATGCATGTATTTGAGCATTCACGTTCTACTATGTTCAAAAAATAAGATCTAATTTGAGTTAATTACACCTGTTTTGAACACAGTACAGATGTAAGCGCTCATACACACACATACACGGACACCCTATCCCTATGAGCACATCTGAAAGACTGAGTAGGCATATCATCTTGAAATTTACGAAGTCATCGTAGGCACCTCGTCATTGACGAACCCTGGTGGGTTGGGAATACTATAGTCCCTCTAACCATCCAACTACAGATTGATTAGCCCGTGATACATAAAACTCGTAGTGTGATAAAACCCTATAAAAATGGTAAAACAACTTAAATAGCAGCATATTTTCATATATTTCCGTCAAATCTGACGTTCGCTTCTTGTTATTTATGCCTAAGTGGCAACGCCATCTCCCTATATATGCGCGAGTCCTACTTGCCAGTGAGATGGGGAAAGAAATAGTGTAGAATTAAAATGGAGAATGGGAGTTCATGTTGGGGTTGGACGGTAGCAATGCGCTGCACAAATTCACCAACATGATAAATATACACACTAAATAACCCAATCCGTAGTGAACTTTGAGGATAATTTCAATCAACAAGTAAGCAGCGGAATAACACAAACAACATACACATGTAACACAGGATTTAACGTGAAAAAAATCTCCTCAACTTGAGGAGTAAAAAACCACGGTTGTGGACCGACCAGTCCACACAACTTCACTATAAGAATGATGAGTAAAAGGTCTTCTCTAAAACCTCCACAGGGATTTACAACACACTCTCCATGTTGCCAGCCGGTAACAACAGCAGCAACCACAAGAGGCAAGATTTCAGCAAAGTAGAGTTTACACAGCTTCTGTCCCATTCAGTGTTTTGCAAACTGCTCTAAATCGTTGAACCAATTATCACCAAATTTGACAGACAAGTAGACACGCGAGTTCCTAGATCCCCTCAAAATGTCAGCTCAATCGGATACCGTTTTCCTACCCAAATTGTCCGTCTCTCAAAAGTACTCTATTCTGAAACTGCAGCAGTTCGAGCTGACAAAACCACCCTCAAATCTGATGCAACCCAATCCTCAAACCAGGTAACTAAATCGAAGTACTAAAATTAAGGACTGGGATCATCAAGTTTGGGGTCAATCCAAGCATGTTTGAGCCTCCAATTATTGGCTTGAACACTGTCTTGTCAGATGCAGCAAATCTGGACAGAACCTTCACTTCTTCTTCTTCCTCTCGCTCACAGGTTGCGTTCCTCTCTTGTGTTCTCTCACTCTCACGAAAATGGCAGCCACCGCACGACAGGGGGGGACTGGCTAGGGTTTTCTTCTCTACTCCCTTCACCAGGAAGCATTCACAACCGTTGGATACAA
Organism: Triticum urartu; assembly: GCF_003073215.2. Classification (NCBI taxonomy): domain Eukaryota; kingdom Viridiplantae; phylum Streptophyta; class Magnoliopsida; order Poales; family Poaceae; genus Triticum; species Triticum urartu. The sequence goes on along the minus strand of NC_053026.1, from coordinate 374,511,958 downwards.
CTTAGGGGCTGATGTTGGGCTGCCAACACACCTCCATGTGGAGTGACATAGCCCAACAATTCAACATCTTGGAGAATTTTCTTCAGTCTATTAGCCAGCATCTTGGAGATAATCTTGTACACTACCTTGCATAAATTGATTGGTTTGTACTGGGTTATTACCTATGGGCTCTCCACCTTAGGGATCAAAACTATGTTTGTTCATTCCATCCCACGGGATTTTTTTTATTATTCATGGCATCAAGAACTTCTTTGGTTAGATCATCTCCCAAAATGTGCCAAAATCTTTTGAAGAAAATTGCGTGCAACCTGTCCGGCCCCGGGGCCTTCATATCGCCAATCTGGAATAGGGCCTTGTGCACCTCCTATCCTGAATACAACACATTTAGTAACATGTTCATACCATGAGTAACTAAGGGCTTAACGGCCCATAGCAGATTGTTATCAAAATAATCTGAAATGAGTGGCTTGAGGTTATCATTACCCTCAATCCACCTGTTGTCATTTACTTTCAACTTCTTAATCAAGTTTTTCCTCCTCCTAGCCGAGAAAAAGTGACTAAAGGATGACGTGTTTCAATCCCCATGCCATAACTAGTTCACCCTACCCCGCTGTGCCCAATAAATTTCATCTTTCTCCAGCAAATTCTCAATGAAAATTGACAATTCTTTCTGCTTGAGTTTCACCTCTTCTGTGTAGGGAGCTTGCATCATACCATCAACTTCCCTTTGGGCTTTCCTTAGGCGAGCCTGAGGGCCATTTAAAACCTTACGGTCCCAAACATGCATCTTGCCATGGACAACATCAAGCTTCACTGCTACTGATGGATACAGTCTTTGGTTCAACGCTTTGTCAAAAAAGGCTTTCGCCCTACTTTATATATAAAGCAACAATCATGCATACAACCAACCACCCAACACATGGCACCGACACACAGAACACACACACCCAAAGCAAGATACAAGGGTGCCGCACAACACCGAATCACCCTAACGCCACAAAGCATACTAAAGATAAACAATAAGACCGCTTGGAGAGGCCGACGACCTTCACTATGAGCTAGCCACCATGAAGAAGTGAGGCCGGCCTACAATGTAGCAAAGACTCCAAGATGGTGCCTCCAAGAAGGGCGCGACACCAGAGTGCCGCCATCATCCGATCCAGAAGATCAAGTTTTCACTCGGAGTAAACCGGAGCAGCCGCGACGGAGCCTTCGGGAAGGGAAAGACGCCCGCGGATAGCGCCACCGTCGGCCAGCCAAAGAACCACGTAAGTAATGCACCCCGACGCTCATCCACCTCCACCAAACCACCATGTCGTCCACCAACAACAATGCCACTAGTGTGGCCTGATAACCCACAAGTATAGGGGATCGCAACAGTTTTCGAGGGTAGAGTATTCAAACCAAATGTATAGATTCGACACAAGGGGAGCCAAAGAATATTTGAAGGTATTAGCAGCTGAGTTGTCAATTCAACCCCTGGAGATTAATTATCTGCGGCAACGTGATCAGTAGCAAAGTAATATGATAGTTTTGATAATAGTGACAGCAGTAACAGTAACGGCAACGGTGATAACAGTAGTTTTGTAACAAGTGCAACAGTAATGATAGCAATAGTAACTTAGCAAGAACAATATAAGATAAATTCGTAGGCATTGGATCGGTGACTCGTTGGATGATATTCATCATGAGACAATTATAACCTAGGGCGATACGGCACTAGCTTCAGTTCATCAATATAATGTAGGCATGTATTCCATAAATAGTCATACGTGCTTATGGAAAGAACTTGCATGACATTTTTTGTCCTACCCTCCCGTGGCAGCAGGGTCCTATTGGAAACTAAGGGATATTAATGCCTCCTTTTAATAGAGAATCGGAACAAAGCATTAACACACGATGAATACATGAACTCCTCAAACTACGGTCATCACCGGGAGTGGTCCCGACTATTGTCACTCCGGGGTTGCTGGATCATAACACGTAGTAGGTGACTATAACTTGCAAGATCGGATCTAGAACATTTATATAATGGTGATGACATAAACGGTTCAGATCTGAAATCATGGCTCCCGGGCCCAAAGTGACAAGCATTAAGCATGGCAAAGTCATAGCAACATCAATCTTAGAACATAGTGCACTGGTGTGCGTCGGTCCTAAACAAACGATTTTTAACCCCTTTCCACGACGGCATATGGAACCGTCGCCAAGCGAGTGTGTGCGATAGGGTGTCCTTCGCACACGACCCAGAAATCGTTGGGGATAGGCCCTCCTGGGACCCAGGCTGGGGTCGTGTGCGATCGGGCGAGGCATCGAAACCCAATCATTTCTGTAGGTATGTACATCCCACATGGTAATCCGAGAAAATCATTTCCGTAGGTATGTACATCCCACACGGTGAATCCCAGAAAAACATTTCTGTAGGTATGTATATCACACACAGTCAATCCAAGGAATACGTTTCCGTTCTAATGTACATCTCATACAGTCAATCCAGGGAAAGCGTTTCCGTTCGTATGTATATCCCACACAGTTTTATGTGTAGGCTCGTGTGTGAAAGGTGTAACTATTACACACGGTTTGCCATGGTTAACCGTTTGCTTTTATGAACTATATCACACATGATTTGATGAAGAAAACTGTGTGGCATTGGGCTATCCATCGCAAGCGCTTTTTCTGCTAGAACCGTTTCCAAAGGTCAATGACACATTTAGCAGGTTTATTAGTTTACAATTAGTAATCCCAATATTAAGCAAATTCACATTTCATATCGAACAACTGTTTGCCAATTTCACATCAGGCACATCAATATATTATAACATCACAGTACGGTAGCTACATGAAAATAACACAGTACAACATATAGCCAGTTCAACTTCATAAGAACAATATATTCATTTTCCTAATCGAGATCATCCAGGCTCGTTTTATCCACCTCTGCTTTCAGTTCTGTAAGAACCCGTTTTGCACGGGCCAACTGGGAAAGTGCCTCCTCCTTCGCCAACACCATCTTAGCAAAGTCTGATTTTAAAAATCCAAGCTCATTCTCCACCTTCAACTTTTTATCCCGCATCTTGAAATATGCTTCAACGTTGACAACACTTTCTCTAAGCCTACGTGTGTTCTCTTCCTCATACATGCTCCAGAGCTTCGCTAGGCACATCTTCAAAGACTGTGGCCACTCTTGATCAACCCACTCCAAGTAAGAACACTTCCGTTCATCCTATAATATTTTAAACTAGATCAGTAACAATTGTAGGGGAAATGGGCTTATAGCAACATAGAAAATCACCAATGCTTATTTTTGAAAAACTGAAGAAACATGTTAATTATAACATATCTTCTCAAAAAGATCAATGTGCAAATGAAATAAATGGTACTGAGACAACAGCCAAATTCTGGAACATCAGAAGCTATAATTAACTACAACGACGCTACAAGTTCTTACTCATGTACAATAAATAACAAATTGAACATTTTATGAGGAAGGTAAATATAACTGCAATAGCATAGCGACAGTGTTTGGATGACAACAAATTGATACTAACAGGTGTGTACATGCACAAATTTAGTAATATAGAACTAATAGCACTAACGACGTCCACTATGTATGCCAAAACTGGGGTAAAGACAACTGTGTTGCTACATCTCGCATCGGTGCCCTGCACTGGCGAGCCGATGTAGCGGAAAAAATCAAGGACCCGGACTCCGGAGCACGTAGTTGCTCTGATACCCAGTTCCTTCGTGCCATAAAGATTTAGTATTTTACTACTTGGCTGTTCGGATGTGTGGACCAAAGTTGGCTGCACAAACTGCTGAAGCGGTGCCAAATAATTTTCTAATGGCACCGCTGATGATATGGCAACAATTTAAGATACTAGATACAAACTGTGACACTGTCTTAGGATGCGTTTGGTTGAAGGTGTGGTATGAATGGGTTGGGACCATGACAGTGTCTGAATCACATCTAACAAATGATTTGTAACAACAAAAGAGGGTCTAACCTTCTCTGCACATGCCGGAAACTTCCTCCCACTGTCCACAGAATCAAACACAACTAGCTTCACGCATGGAGATTGATGGTGACAACGAGCAGATAGATCTTCAGCCACCTCGCTCCATTCGTTGCCACTGATGGTCTTAGGGAGCTACAAGAGGAAGAAATGAATCAAATCGACCCCCGGATAAAAATCCTTCATTCCAAGTCATAGCCCGAGAGAGAGAAGAGAGGCATACCCGAATGGTGAAGGAGTAGTCGCCAGAGAAGGAACCGCTGGAGAGGTCTTTGAAGAAGACCATGGCGACCCCGGTGGTAGGATGTGAGACGGCGAGAGCGAGGAAGCAGCTATAGCTTAGCAAGGAAGGAAGGAAGGAGGAAACAGGGGAAATGTGACATGGTTGGGGAGAAAAGGGGGGGGGGAAGGGGGGCGGGGGTAGATATTTTGGCGGTAGGCCAAAATTTTGGAAATGTGGAGGAAAACTTTGCGCGTGGTGCCGCCGGACCATTCACTTTAAATGATTGTGTGCATCGCAAACGATTCTCCTGCTTTACGCACATGAGATGAGTTTGATAATTCAAATTTTGGTGGAAATTTCCCCGGGTATGTCATTGTATAATTTAACATCGCTTGCTAATTTGGGCACACAAAAGAGCGTACAACAGACATGCCACACTTACTGAATCGAGCAATTTTAGTAATTAAACAGAGCCAGTTGACCTAAACATTGCTCTAACAAAAGACCAACATTAAAAACAAAGCATAATTTTAACAAATCCGCCGCCGCGCCGGCCTATGCATCACCGCTTTGAGATGAGACGTTGATGACTTATCCTGGCGACATGCCGCCGTTGGTGGACTCCCCGTCCCCCCTACGGAAGTCGACCGCGTCCTCGTCCTCGTCCTCGGCGCCGCCCTCAAGGTTGTAGTACTCGTAGTAGTGGCTAAGCCAGAGCTCGCGTTGGTACTCCACCGCCAATTCCTCAACGGAAAAACTCTTCTCTACCTCGACCTCGGCCACGCGCAACTCCTCCTCCCGGTCCTCCTCGATCTCCACCGCCTCCTGCATCTCCATCTCCCGCTCGGCGACCTCATGAGGAAGCAGGTGCTCCATGGTCACAGTCGCCTTTTCAGATGTGGGTTGCATGCTGGAGTCCGAGGTGGCCTAGAATATCTTGGCGTGTGCATCCACGATCTTGGCGTGGATGGCCTCGACCCGGGCCAGGGCGACATCAGTGGCACGAACGGCAGCTCGAGCGCTCTTGGCGTTTGTAGCCATCGTCGCAGTAGCGGCTGCAGCTGCAGCCGTCTCGGGTGCTGCAGATGCCCTATCGGCTGCTGCAGACACCCTCTCGGTGGAAGCGGCCGCGCTCAATGCGGATGCGGCGGCACTCTCGGCGTAGGCAGCCGCGCTCTCGGCGCAGGCGGCGGCGCTCAGGGGGGACGCGGCCATCGTACGGGCCTTCACGAGCATTTCCATGGCGTCATCTTTGCAAGAAAGGGGTGCGAGAATGGGGTCGGGATTCGTGGATTCGGGGGTTGCCGGCACTGAAGCAGACGAGCCGACGAAGCTTAAGGAGGGAGACTTAAATAGACCCAGATATTTTCATCGCAAACGGTTCCTAGAAAACAACTGGGTGCGATGTTGTAGATATTTTTATTAGATGTGAAAAACGAATTTGCAGTACAATGGCAACGGATGGTGTTTTAAATGTACGAGAACGTTTGTAGTACTAATACAACTGTCATGTCAAAATTTGGAAAATTTCAGGGGTCATTTGACCTTTTAAGACATTTAAGTGATTTTCTAGCCATTTAATGACCGTAATTGAAATTTGAACTACATGTACATGCAACAGCTAACCATAACCGTTTGAAAACTCATATTTGTGTACTTGTGTGCGATTTAATTCCATGTGCAGTAAATTGGAAGGAATTTTCAAACATATTGGTCTCACGGCTATGACACAATTAAGCATGGAGTGACATGGCATTTTAATTCCAACAAAATAAAAGAAATATCAGAAACACATGAAACCTTGGTTGATGTAATGTCATGCCACCAAGATGATGTGGAAAAAAATTTGGCATGTTTGACGAAAGTTTGGACACACACCCCTCACAAACCGGAGCAACTCACTAGAAGGCTCGTAGTTCCGAGAGGGAACAATGCATGCTTGATGATGAACAGGAGATAGCTTCCTCTTACGGCCTTCAATTTTTTTCTATGTTTAACGTGCACTACTACAACTGTAATGTGAAATCTTGGAAAATTCTAGGGGTCATTTGACCTTTTAAAGATATTTAAGTGATTTTCTAGCCATTTAATTCAAATTTGAACTACATCTACATGCAACGCCTAACCATAACGGTTTGACAAATCATATTTGTGTACTTGTGTGCGAGTTAACTCCATGTGCAGTAAATTAGAAGGAATTTTCAAATATATTTGTCTCACGACATGGACACATGCATATGTATGCATGGAGTGACATGACATTTTAATTCCAAAAAACTAAAAAAAAAATCAGAAACACATGAAACCTTGGTTGATGTAATGTCATGCCACCAAGATGATGTGGTAAAAAAATGGCATGTTTGACGAAAGTTTGGACACACACCCCTCAGAAACCGGAGCAACTCACTAGAAGGCTCGTGGTTCCGAGAGGGAACAATGCATGTTTGATGACGAACGGGAGATAGCTTCCTCTTACGACCTTCAATTTTTTTCTACGTCTAACGTGCACTACTACAACTGTAATGTGATTTTTTTGAAAATTCTAGGGGTCATTTGACCTTTTAAAGACATTTAAGTGATTTTCTAGCCATTTAATGAACGTAATTCAAATTTAAACTACATTTACATGCAATGCCTAACCAAAATGGTTTGAAAAATCATATCTGTGTACTTGTGTGCAAGTTAATTCCATGTGCAGTAAATTAGAAAGAATTTTTCAAACATATTGGTCTCACGACATGGACACATGCATACGTATGCATGGAGTGACATGGCATTTTAATTACAAAAAATTTAAAAAATGATCAAAAAACATGAAACCTTGGTTGATTTAATGTCATGCCATCAAGATGACGTGGTAAAAAAATTGGCCTGTTTGATGAAAGTTTGGACACACATCCCTCACAAACCGGAGCAACTCACTAGAAGGTTCGTGGTTCCGAGAGGGAACAATGCATGTTTGATGACGAACGGGAGATAGCTTCCTCTTACGGCCTTCAAATTTTTTTCAACGTCTAACGTGCACTAATACAACAGTCATGTGAAATTTTTGAAAATTCCAGGGGTCATTTGACCTTTAAAAGACATTTAAGTGATTTTCTAGCCATTTAATGACCGTAATTCAAATTTGAACTACATCTACATGCAATGCCAAACCATAACGGTTTGAAAAATCATATTTTTTTATACTTGTGTGCGAGTTAATTTCATGTGCAGTAAATTAGAAGGAATTTTCAAACATATTGGTCTCAAGGCATGGGCACACATGCATGGAGTGCCATGGCATTTTAATTCCAAAAAATTAAAAAATGATCAGAAAAACATGAAAGCTTGCTTGATTTAATGTCATGCCACCCAGATGATGTGGTAAAAAAATTTGGCTGTTTGACGAAAGGTTGGACACACACCCCTTACAAACCGGAGCAACTCACTAGAAGGTTCATGGTTTCGAGAGGGAACAATGCATGTTTGATGACGAACGGGAGATAGCTTCCTATTACGGCCTTCAAATTTTTTTCTATGTTTAACGTGCACTAATACAACTGTCTTGTGAAAATTTGGAAAATTTTAGGAGTCATTTGACCTTTTAAAGACATTTAAGTGATTTTCTAACCATTTAATAACCATAATTCAAATTTGAACTACATCTACATGCAACGCCTAACCATAATGGTTCGGAAAATCATATTTTTGTGTACTTGTGTGCGAGTTAATTCCATGTGCAGTAAATTGGAAGGAACTTTCAAACAAATTGGTCTCAAGGCATGGGCACACATGCATGGAGTGCCATGGCATTTTAATTCCAAATAATTTAAAAATGATCAGAAAACATGAAACCTTGCTTGATTTAATGTCATGCCACCAAGATGATGTGGTAAAAAATTGGCATGTTTGACGAAAGTTTGGACACACACCCCTCAAAAACCGGAGCAACTCACTAGAAGGTTCGTGGTTCCGAGAGGGAACAATGCATGTTTGATGACGAAGGGGAGATAGCTTCCTCTTACGTCCTTTAATTTTTTTCTATGTTTAACGTGCACTAATACAACTGTCTTGCGAAAATTTGGAAAATTTCAGGGGTCATTTGACCTTTTAAAGTCATTTAAGTGATTTTCTAACCATTTAATGACCGTAATTCAAATTTGAACTACATCTACATGCAACGCCTAACCATAACGGTTTGAAAAATCATATTTTTGTGTACTTGTGTGCGAGTTAAAAAATCATAAGACGATGTAAATATCTGGTGTTCAAAAAAGAAAATGTAAAGATCTGGCAAGACAACCGCCCCCCACACGATTGGCACTCTATCTCGCGGCTCGAGGTTTGGTAGGTGAGTGGCGGGGATCATTAATCAGACACAGTTCTACATTGGAAACTGTCAGCTATTATGTTCACACACGAATTTTGGCTATTATGTTCACACACGGATTTTGCTGTGGGAATCGTGTGTATTTCAAACTACAGTACTCGTAAATTCCGGCGACTGGCATGTGTACTGTCCCTGTCGATCTATATTCCGCCCGCCAATAAATACTACATTGCTCACGTCGTCCCGCCTGCACTCTCATTTACATCCTCCGCTCGCTCGCCCTCTCTCTCTCTCTCAAATCTCTACCATGGCGCCGCCGGTCTGCCCACGTGCCAGCAAGGAGTCGCCGCCCCCTGAGGACGCTCACTCGATTAGCAGCGATGAGGACCCCTACACGCCGCCTGACGAGGTTGCGCTGGACCCTCGGATTGGTTTTGGGGCCAGTACAATCTTTGTCTGTGGAAGTCGCTGCCGCCGGCTGAGAAAGCCAGGCAAGTGGCGTTCACGGAGGAGATGGCGGAGGAGGAAGCCAGGTACTAGGTGGCCTGTGAAGCCCGTGATGCCGCCTGGAAAAATGAGGCAGCGGAGCTTTGTGGGCGGGCGCGTCATCGTGCCGAGGAGGTGTACGAAGACGGATACTTCGTGAGGAAGGTCATAGGCATTGGGCGCCTCGTCGCTGCGTGGAGGTAGGCCGATAAGATCCAGCATGCCACCGACGGGGAGCTCCAGTGGGCGCCTAACGAAATGACAAGATCTGTCGCGCGCGTCCGCCAGCAAGAGGCAGATCGGTACGTCAAGCGCTGCGAGGCAGAGGAGGTGGAGTACTATCTGTCGATCTCGAGCTCCAAGTTGGCTATTTCATCGGAGATCACCAGCTCGAGGATGGAACGACCATGTTCCTCTACTCCGCCCAGGTGGACACCTGGGCCAAGGAGGCGGTCGAGCCTACGGACCAGCGCGTTGGCATCCAGCGGGCCACGGACAAGGCGAACGACGACACCCATGCGAACGGCGCAGCGGGCGTCCGGTGCAAGTATGGCACGGCCGGCCTCTGGTGCAAGTACGGCGCTGCGGGCCTCTGCCCACTCCTGGCGAGGAATGTGAGTACTGACCGGACGTTTACCCAGCTGCGACACCGTGTCGACAACAGAAGCGCTGATGGATCCGCTCTTGCTGTGCGGCGCACCACGCCTCTCGCTCTGCGGCACTCCAATGGTCTCGCTGTGCGGCGAGCCGCAGCCTATCGGCGCGTACACGCCTAGCTTGCTCTGTGGTGTGCCATCGATCATGTTGTGTGGTGAGCTGCTGCCTATTGGTGCTGACATGACTATCTTGATCCGCGGCGCTCAACCGCCACGCGCCAAAGGTCTGCTCAACCCTGGCGATGACGCGCATCACGACGTCATCCGTCGCGTTGTCGGGGAGTGCCTCAGCCTCAACGGGCTGTGGCGCCTGCTCGTTTTCCTCGTCGACGAGGTTGATGGCAGAGGCGACGCTTTGGTGGGTTTGCATGATTGGAAAATGTGGCTGTGCTACAGGCTGCGGTTGTCGCCTCCGTGCGTCGCGCGCCGCCTATGCGCAATATCGCTGGGTGGCGGGAAATATGTGAGGAAATGGCGGGAAATGGCGGCGTGTTCATAAAACCCATCAATTAATGGAAACTTAGCATAGAAGGAACATCGAGCTAGCACAAGAAGGAGATGATGATCAGATGAACACGGACCACACTAGGGAACCATTTCTATTATTATCGGTATTCGCACACATTTCTGATTACAGACCTGTTTGTCGCGTATCACAAACATCTTGTTATATTGAACCATTTCTGCTCTCATGTCTCAACGCAAACAGTTCATCCGAGTGAACCACATGCCGTATATCGCACACACCTTTGATCTGGCTGACCATTTCTTTTGTGTTGCCTAATCACAAACAGTTCATCTGAGTGAACCGTATGCTGTACATCGCACACACCTTCATCTGGCTGCCCATTTCTTTTGTTCCTCCTCATCGCAAACAGTTAATTGAGCTGAACCGCATGCCCTGCATCGCACACGCAACTAAAATCTGAACCATCTTTGATGCATCCTCCATCGCAAATGTTTTCACCTTTTTTGATGAGTTTTTACAGCACCGTTTGTGATTATGGCATCACACACAATTTCGTCAAAGGGTCTCTGATCGTAGTGTCTCGTTAGCAGCATCCTGCAGTAGTGGTGGATACTAGGGATCAAGCCCTAAAAAAACTAACTCGATTACATGATGAATATCATCCAACTCCTCACCGACCAGCGAGCCTACGAAGGAATTACTCACTCCCGGCAGGGAGCATCATGGAATTGGCGATGGAGAAGGGTTGGTGATGTCGAAGAACGAAGATCCCCCTCTCCGGAGCCCCAAACGGACTCCAGATCTGGCCTCCCGATGAAGAATAGGAGGTGACGGTGGCTCCGTCTCGTGGATCGAGATAATTCTTTCTCCCTGATTTTTTTCTTCTGGAAAAATAGGATTTTATAGCGTCGGTTTGCGGGTCTGCGGGGCCACCAGGTGGGGACAACCCACCTGGGCGCGCTAGGAGGGGGGCTCCCTGGTGGGTTGTGCCCACCCAGGTGCCCCCTCCAGTGGATCTTGGCTCCTACAATTCTTGTTTATTGTAAAAAAAATCCTTGCAAAGTTTCGTTCCATTCCGAGAATTTTTATTTCTGCACAAAAACAACACCATGGTAGTTCTGCTAAAAACTGCGTCAGTCCGGGGTTAGTTTCATTCAAATCATGCAAATTAGAGTCCAAAACAAGAGGAAAAGCGTTAGGAAAAGTAGATAACTCATATCAATAAGCTTAAAAAGCACCCAGGTTTAGGAAACTAGATAAGCTTAAAAGCGTTAGGAAAAGTAGATAACTTTTACGAACTCTTTTGCTCTTTTTTGCATAAATAAGCTTAAACATCACCCAGGTTTTCAGCCAACATCATAACTAACCATGCCGACAATAACTCTTATAAATTATATTAACTCATATCAATAACATAATCAGCTAGTGAGCAATAATAAGATATCTCAAACGGCAACACGTTATCAAAACAATCATGATATAATATGACAATAGTGGTATCTCACTAGCCCTTTCTGAGACCGCAAAACATAAATGCAGAGCACCTCCAAAGTGCAAGCAGCGACTAAACATTGTACTTCATGATAGAAAAGATCCAGTCATGATGCACCCAACATTAGCTACACACAATGCATAAGTCATGACTGCAATGCTCTCAGGTTCTGGCGCTTGTTTTAGAAGGTCATGACACAACATATAAGTAAATAGATAGTCCCTTCACAGAGGGAAGCCGTGATTTGCAGAGGTGCCAGAGCTCAAAATTTTAAAACAGAGGTAAATGATATTTTGAGACATGCACCCTTCTCATTTACTTCACGACTATCCATTATCAATATCTTCCATGCTAAGCACGTTAGTGATGGTTCCCGAGTGATAAAAGTAAAGGTTTTTACTCCATTGGGAGTTTTTGTTTGATTATTTGTAAGCTTTTTCTGTTTGCAGTTTGGGACTGGGCATCCCTATTACCGCCCTTTTCTCATGCGATGGCGAGTGAAGAAACACTCGACCTGAGAATAACCCGCTTAGCATGGAAGATACCGACCACCTCCCGTCGTTCCATGAACGATTCGGGCACACAAAAAAGATATTTATTAGAAGTTTTTAGTGGTGGCACATGCAAATTTACTTAGGATGGCAGGGTAATATCGCAAAATTTTGGGTTCAAGGTTTTTAATGTACAAGCAGAATTCCCACTTAGTACATGCGAAGGCTAGCAAATAGGTTGACAAGCGGCCAGCTAGAGAGCAACAACGATCATGAACATGCATTATGCATAAGTAACATTGGACACTTGTCTGAGTAGGATATGGACACCATGAACATAAATATCATAGAGGCTATGTTGGTTTTGATTTAACTACATGCATGAACATGTGCCAAGTCAAGCCACTCGAACATTCGGAGGAGGATACCATATCATCATACTACATCACAATCATTTTAACGCAATGTTGATATCCAAGATAAATCATTATCCACTCCTAGATACTTATGCATGGCATGAGAAACTATAATCTCTAATTGTCATTGCAAACGTGTTTAATCATAATGGGTTGAATCATGGATACTAGGTTAAACATATTTACACAAACAGAACAAGTCAAGTTCATACCCATTTCTCTCTACCACAGCTAGTTCATCGAATGTCGTCATTATTGCATTTCACTTGTACGACCGAACGATATGAAAATAATAATAGTGCAAGAGTGCCGTGGACTAAGCTGGAATCTGCAAACATTTTATTCAACGGGAGAAGACAAGGTAAAATGGGCTCTTTATTAGATCAACAGTTATTCATATGAGAGCCACTCGACGTTTTCATCATGGTCTTCTCCTTGATACGACTTGAATAAATAGAAAAGAAATTCAGAGAAACACACCGTTGGGGATATTACTACTGGACGTAAACCGGCCAGGAGTAGCCGGATTAACTTTATGAAGATTAGAAGCCCATGAGGACCTAAGAATGATGACGCTTTACGAAGGCCCAAGGCCCAAGGCCCAAGGCCCAAAGGCGAGTTAAGGCCTGTAGATGTAAACCGACCTTATTATGTAACTTGCATTGTAAGATAGGAAGGATAGAGACCGAGCTAGACACGTTTATGATCCGGCCTCGGGACTCTGTAAACCGGCAGGCGTCAACCTATGTATATAAAGGGACGACCCGGCAGCGGTTTAGGGACAATAGACAACAACTCGAGAGCCAGGCAAAGCGGATTCGCTCCCTGGTCATCGAAACCCTAGCAATACCAACTCAACTAGACGCAGGCTTTTACCTTCATCGAAGGGGCCGAACTAGTATACAAACCATCGTGTCCCTTGTTCGGTTTAACCCCTTTAAGCTAACCCGTATCAATGGCTCCACGACTAAGTCCTTTCACGAGGACATCTGCCGTGAAAAAAACCACGACAGTTGGCGCCCACCGTGGGGCTATCGCATGATGGTTTCGAGTTCTTGAAGGGCAGCTTCGAAGGACTCAAGGGATATGCTGTGGGCCGGATGACGAAGAGTCGTCGCGGCAAGCTCTACATCGACGACGCAGGATGGGGTCCCGAGGCCGGTTCAGTGGAATACGGGTACCGGGTCCCCTTTGGTGGAATTCACTTATTCATCGGCAAGATCGGCGAACTGGGCCCTGAGCCGGACACCTGCACCGACATCATGGAGATGGCTCAGCGTGTAAGCCTTACCCCGGTTCAGCCCGCACCAAGGCATGTTTTCGTAGGTGTCATCCATGGATCAAAATATGAGGATGGACTGGCATCTGATGGGGAAGCCGTTGTCTGTTCTGATGACTAGTCTTCAACTGGAGAAACCGAGTCGCTATATCAGCTGCAGGACGGTCGGATTAGTGGGAGTTCCGATGGCAACAGTATTCTGGACCCCCTCGATCTGCCAAGCTGGGTGATACGTCTCCAATGTATCTATAATTTTTGATTGCTCCATGCTATATTATCTACTATTTTGGACTATATTGGGCTTTATTTTCCACTTTTATATTACTTTTGGGACTAACCTATTAACTGGAGGCCTAGCCCAGAATTGCTTTTTGCCAATTTCAGTGTTTCGGAGAAACAGAATATCAAACGGAGTCCAAACGGAATGAAACCTTCGGAACGTGATTTTCTCATCAGATAAGATCCATGAGACTTGGACCCTCCATCAAGAAAGCCACGAGGCGGTCACGAGGGTGGAGGGTGCGCCCCCTGCCTTGTGGGCCCCTCGAAGCTCCACCGACGTACTTCTTCCTCCTATATATACCTACGTACCCCCAAACGATCGGGGACGGAGCCAAAAACCTAATTCCACCGCCGCAACTTTCTGTATCCACGAGATCCCATCTTGGGGCCTGTTCCGGAGCTCCGCCGGAGGGGGCATCGATCACGGAGGGCTTCTACATCATCATCCAAGCCCCTCCGGTGAAGTGTGAGTAGTTTATTTCAGACCTACGGGTCCATAGTTAGTAGCTAGATGGCTTCTTCTCTCTTTTTGGATCTCAATACAATGTTCTCCCCCTCTCTCATGGAGATCTATTCGATGTAATCTTCTTTTTGCGGTGTGTTTGGTGAGACCGATGAATTGTGGGTTTATGATCAAGTCTATCTATGAATAATATTTGAATCTTCTCTGAATTCTTTTATGTATGATTGGTTATCTTTGCAAGTCTCTTCGAATTATCAGTTTGGTTTGGCCTACTAGATTGGTTTTTCTTGCCATGGGAGAAGTGCTTAGCTTTGGGTTCGATCTTGTGGTGTCCTTTCCCAGTGACAGAAGGGGAAGCAAGGCATGTATTGTATTGTTGCCATCAAGGATAACAAGATGGGGTTTTTATCATATTGCGTGAAACTATCCCTCTACATCATGTCATCTTGCTTAAGGCATTACTCTGTTTTTAACTTAATACTCTAGATGCATGCTGGATAGCAGTCGATGAGTGGAGTAATAGTAGTAGATGCAGGCAGGAGTCGATCTACTTGTCTCAGACGTGATGCCTATATACATGATCATACCTAGATATTCTCATAACTATGCTCAATTCTGTCAATTGCTCAACAGTAATTTGTTCACCCACCGTAGAATACTTATGCTCTTGAGAGAAGCCACTAGTGAAACCTATGTCCCCCGGGTCTCTTTCTCATCATATCAATCTCCATCACTTTATTATTGCTTTGCTTTTACTTTGCTTTTACTTTTTACTTTGCATCTCTATACCAAAAATACCAAAAATATTATTTATCATCTCTATCAGATCTCACTTTCGTAAGTGACCGTGAAGGGATTGACAACCCCTAAGCGCGTTGGTTGCGTTGAGCTATTGTTTTTGTGTATGTACGAGGGACTCGCGCGTAGCCTCCTACTGGATTGATACCTTGGTTCTCAAAAACTAAGGGAAATACTTACGCTACTTTGCTGCATCATCCTCTCCTCTTTGGGGAAATCCAACGTAGTGCTCAAGAGGTAGCAAGAAGAATTTCTGGCGCCGTTTCCGGGGAGGTTCACGCAAGTTAATATTTGACTCCCGACAATGAGCCATTTCTGGCGCCGTTGCCAGGGAGTCTGCGCAAAAGTCAACATACCAAGTACCCATCACAATCCCTATCTCCCGCATTACATTATTTGCCATTTGCCTCTCGTTTTCCTCTCCCCCACTTCACCCTTGCCGTTTTATTCGCCCTCTCTCTCTATCATCCCTCTCTATTTGCCTCTTTTTGCCCGTTTGCTTTTTGTTTGCTTGTGTGTTAGTTTGTTTGCTTGTCGTTATGGCTAGTCTCATATCTTCTCCATTGTCTCTCGAGAATGAAGTTCTAAATTTTAAACAAAGGGAGGGAGAAATTCTAAAAGATGCTTGGTATAGAATTTGCAATGCTCAAAATAGATCTACCAGGAAGCAATCTACTTCAGTTCTTCTCTGCAATTTTTATGTAGGTGCTAGTCCTTGGTATAGATATATCCTTGATACCATTACCGGAGGGAATCTCTTGGGTAGCCATACTTTTGATTCTTATAATGCTATGTTAGATTTATTTGGCTCACCACCTCTTTCGGTTAATGGAACTATGTTAACTTTGGAGCATGTTATGCAAAGACTTGAAATTATTGAAAATAAAGTTGCTACCGTTGAATTAATTGAAAATCTAGATAAAAAGATCCACAATCAAATTACCCAATATGGATCTAGGGTAGGAATGACTTTGAAAAATATTAAGGAAAAGGAACCCATAGTTAATGAGAAAATAAATCTAGATTCCACTAGAATCGATAAACTTGAGGGTATCATTACAAACTTGGGAACCGCTTTTTCTTCCGTAAAGAATACTCCAAGTCCTCCTACTAAAATTTCCAAGCTTATGTATGTTCCTAAAAATAAGGGTGAATCATCTAGAAAGGAAACTGCGGATCTTAAATCTATAAGTATTCATCCCAATCCTTTTGCTATCATTAAGGAACCAATTGCTACAAATGAATTTTTCGATCTTGTGCCTAAGAGTTTGATAATAACTAGAAAGAAAGAAATTCCTAAGGGAGATATATGCCTCATTGAAGAATTGCCTACCAAAGATGGCAATACCTAGATCTATTCTTGCTTGTTATGCCTAGCTAGGGGCGTTAAACGATAGCGCTTGTTGGGAGGCAACCCAATTTTATTTTTATTCCTTGCTTTTTGCTCCTGTTTAGTAATAAATAAATTATCTAGCATCTGTTTTGGTTGTGTTTTTTGTGTTTAATTAGTGTTTGTGCCAAGTAGAACCGTTGGGAAGACTTGGGGAAAGTCTTGTTGAACTTGCTGTAAAAAACAGAAACTTTAGCGCTCACGAGAACTGCTGTCATTTTTATTTGGAAAGTGATATTTAGTTAATTCTTTTTGAAGATGATTAATAGATAAATTCCTCACGTACAGAAATGTATTTTAGAATTTTTGGGGTTCCATATCTTGCGCTAGCTACAGATTACTACAGACTGTTCTGTTTTTGACAGATTCTGTTTTTCGTGTGTTGTTTGCTTATTTTGATGAATCTATGGCTAGTAAAATAGTTTATAATCCATAGAAAAGTTGGAATACAGTAGGTTTAACACCGATATAAATAAAGAATGAGTTAATTACATTACCTTGAAGTGGTCTTTTGTTTTCTTTCGCTAATGGAGCTCACGAGATTTTCTACTTTAAGTTTTGTGTTGTGAAGTTTTTAAGTTTTGGGTAAAGATTTGATGGATTATGGAACAAGGAGTGGCAAGAGCCTAAGATTGGTGATGCCCATGGAAGCCCCAAGATAATCTAAGGACACCTAAAAGCCAAATCTTGGGGATGCCCCGGAAGGCATCTCCTCTTTCGTCTACTTCTATCGGTAACTTTACTTGGAGCTATATTTTTATTCACCACATGATATGTGTTTTGCTTGGAGCGTCTTTTATGATTTGAGTCTTTGCTTGTCAGTGTAACACAATCATCCTTGCTGTACACACCTTTTGAGAGAGCCATACATGATTTGTAATTTGATAGAATACTCTATGTGCTTCACTTATATCTTTTGAGCTTTATAGTTTTCCTCTAGTGCTTCACTTATATCTTTTAGAGCACGGTGGTGGATTTGTTTTATAGAAACTATTGATCTCTCATGCTTCACTTATATTATTTTTAGAGTCTTAATAGCATGGTAATTTTCTTAAAATCCTAATATGCTTGGTATGCAAGATTAATAATAAAACTTTCGTATGAGTGTGTTGAATACTAAGAAAAGTTTGATGCTTGATGATTGTTTTGAGATATGGAGGTAATAATATCAAAGTCATGCTAGTTGAGTAGTTGTGAAATTGAGAAATACTTGTGTTGAAGTTTGCAAGTCCCGTAGCATGCACGTATGGTAAACGTTATGCAACAAATTTGAAACATGAGGTGTTATTTGATTGTCTTCCTTATGAGTGGCGGTCGGGGATGAGCGATGGTCTTTTCCTACCAATATATCCCCCTAGGAGCATGCGCGTAGTGCCGAGGTTTTTGATGACTTGTAGATTTTTGCAATAAGTATGTGAGTTCTTTATGACTAATGTTGAGTCCATGGATTATACGCACTCTCACCCTTCCATCCTTGCTAGCCTCTTCGGTACCGTGCATTGCCCTTTCTCACATTGAGAGTTGGCACAAACTTCGCCGGTGCATCCAAACCCCGTGATATGATACGCTCTTTCACACATAAACCTCCTTATATCTTCCTCAAAACAGCCACCATACCTACCTATTATGGCATTTCCATAGCCATTCCGAGATATATTGCCATGCAACTTTCCATCATTCCGTTCATCATGACACATTCATCATTGTCATATTGCTTAGCATGATCATGTAGTTGACATAGTATTTGTGGCAAAGCCACCGTTCATAATTCTTTCATACATGTCACTCTTGGTTCATTGCATATCCCGGTACACCACCGGAGGCATTCATATAGAGTTATCTTTGTTCTAGTATCGAGTTGTAATCATTGAGTTGTAAATAAATAGAAGTGTGATGATCATCATTATTAGAGCATTGTCCCAAGTGAGGAATAAAAAAGAAAAGAGAAAGGCCATAAAAAAGAGAAGGCCCCCAAAAAAATGAGAGAAAAAGAGAGAAGGGACAATGTTACTATCCTTTTACCACACTTGTGCTTCAAAGTAGCACCATGATCTTCATAGTAGAGAGTCTCTCATGTTATCACTTTCATATACTAGTGGGAATTTTTCATTATAGAACTTGTCTTGTATATTCCAACAATGGGCCTCCTCAAGTGCCCCAGGTCTTCGTGAGCAAGCAAGTTGGATGCACACCCACTAGTTTCTTTTGTGGAGCTTTCATACATTTATAGCTCTAGTGCATCCGTTGCATGGCAATCCCTACTCCTTGCATTAACATCAATCGGTGGGCATCTCCATAGCCCATTTATTAGCCTCGTTGATGTGAGACTTTCTCCTTTTTTGTCTTCTCCACATAACCCCCCTCATTATATTCTATTCCACCCATAGTGCTATGTCCATGGCTCGCGCTCATATATTGCGTGAAAGTTTATAGGTTTGAGATTACTAAAGTATGAAACAATTGCTTGGCTTGTCATCGGGGTTGTGCATGATGAGAGCATTCTTATGTGATGAAAATGAAACATGACTAAACTATATGATTTTGTAGGGATGAACTTTCTTTGGCCATGTTATTTTGAGAAGACATAATTGCTTAGTTAGTATGCTTGAAGTATTATCATTTTTATCTCAATATGAACTTTTGTCTTGAATATTTCGGATCTGAATATTCATACCACAATTAAGAAGAATTACACTAAAATTATGCCAAGTAGCACTCTGCATCAAAAATTCTCTTTTTATCATATACCTACTCGAGGAAGAGCAGGAATTAAGCTTGGGATGCTTGATACGTCTCCAACGTATGTATAATTTTTTATTGCTCCATGCTATATTATCTACTGTTTTGGACTATATTGGGCTTTATTTTCCACTTTTATATTACTTTTGGGACTAACCTATTAACCGGAGGCCCAGCCCAGAATTGCTATTTTTTTGCCTATTTTAGTGTTTCGGAGAAACATAATATCAAAGAGAGTCCAAACGGAATGAAACCTTCGGAAACATGATTTTCTCATCAGATAAGATCCAGGAGACTTGGACCCTCCGTCAAGAAAGCCACAAGGCGGTCACGAGGGTGGAGGGCGCCCCTCTAGGGCGCGCCCCCTGCCTCATGGGCTCCTCGAAGCTCCACCGACGTACTTCTTCCTCCTATATATACCTACGTACCCCCAAACGATCGGGGACGGAGCCAAAAACCTAATTCCACCGCCGCAACTTTTTGTATCCACGAGATCCCATCTTGGGGCCTGTTCCGGAGCTCCGCCGGAGGGGGCATCGATCATGGAGGGCTTCTACATCATCATCCAAGCCCCTCCGGTGAAGTGTGAGTAGTTTATTTCAGACCTACGGGTCCATAGTTAGTAGCTAGATGGCTTCTTCTCTCTTGTTGGATCTCAATACAATGTTCTCCCCCTCTCTCGTGGAGATCTATTCGATGTAATCTTCTTTTTGCGGTGTGTTTGGTGAGACCGATGAATTGTGGGTTTATGATCAAGTCTATCTATGAATAATATTTGAATCTTCTCTGAATTCTTTTATGTATGATTGGTTATCTTTGCAAGTCTCTTCGAATTATCAGTTTGGTTTGGCCTACTAGATTGGTTTTTCTTGCCATGGGAGAAGTGCTTAGCTTTGGGTTCGATCTTGCGGTGTCCTTTCCCAGTGACAGAAGGGGAAGCAAGGCATGTATTGTATTGTTGCCATCGAGGATAACAAGATGGGGTTTTTATCATATTGCGTGAAACTATCCCGCTACATCATGTCATCTTGCTTAAGGCGTTACTCTGTTTTTAACTTAATACTCTAGATGCATGCTGGATAGTGGTCGATGAGTGGAGTAATAGTAGTAGATGCAGGCAGGAGTCGGTCTACTTGTCTCGGACATGATGCCTATATACATGATCATACCTAGATATTCTCATAACTATGCTCAATTCTGTCAATTGCTCAACAGTAATTTGTTCACCCACCGTAGAATACTTATGCTCTTGAGAGAAGCCACTAGTGAAACCTATGGCCCCCGGGTCTCTTTCTCATCATATCAATCTCCATCACTTTATTATTGCTTTGCTTTTACTTTGCCTTTACTTTTTACTTTGCATCTCTATACCAAAAATACCAAAAATATTATTTATCATCTCTATCAGATCTCACTTTCGTAAGTGACCGTGAAGGGATTGACAACCCCTAAGCGCGTTCGTTGCGTTGAGCTATTGTTTTTGTGTAGGTACGAGGGACTCGCGCGTAGGCTCCTACTGGATTGATACCTTGGTTCTCAAAACTGAGGGAAATACTTACGCTACTTTGCTGCATCATCCTCTCCTCTTCGGGGAAATCCAACGCAGTGCTCAAGAGGTAGAACCGGGTCACGGTCTTCATGGCCGGTACACAACCAGCGCAACACTCTTCTATCGCCGCGGCAATGTTCTCCAGTTCAGCAACAGCAACACGAGCAGGAGCAGGGGGCTCTGCGCCGCCTCCTGCTCAGGTTTTGTCTGATTTGTTCGACGCTTTGGCAACATTGATGGCCGCGGAGGTGGACGCGGAAGCCCGAGATCAGCACAATGCGGAGATTGCAAAGGTGAAAGATCAGATAACTCAGGCTAAAGCGGACCTGGCAGCAGAGAACGCCAGGATGGCTACAGAACGGGCCGAGTTGGAAGCTCAGGCCTACCGGCTTAGGTTGGACCAGAATGCCTCAGATGAAGTCATGAGAAGGAGATACCGGTCGCACCGCCCGCCGGGTTATGAGCCAAGAAATCTCTTCAACACGCCAGGAGCCGGAACCAGTAACCAGACAGTGGTAAATCGGACGGAGGCACCGGGAACAGGAGCGCCGGTTCAGCCGCGCATGATGAACCCGCCTCGTCAGAACAACGTTGTGCCGTAGTATGTCCCGACGCCCTCGGGGCATTACTCCAACCCGTTGGATAACATTGTGGCCGCCGCTTCACGATTGGCAGCCCTCCCAACTAACGGTGAGTCACCAGTGGCGGTTGAGACACGACGGGCCAGAGAGCTCCTTCAAACAACTTTAAACCAGCAGCAGGCTTATTTGCATAGTCGCGAGAGGATTCACTCCACCCCCCGTCCGAGTCGGAGCTATAAAAGGCACATTGAGGATGAACCGACCGTGTCAAGTAGTGCACGTCACCGTAACTCGCCGCGAGGACACAACCCGGCAGGTGGTGGAGCTAATGTGCAGGATGTGGTGGATCATGGTCGTGCACGTCGAGAAGCCGAGTTGGCAGCCCTGCACGCCGCTCGTCAACCTACTCCGGTTTTCCCTGCCACCTCAGTGGAGCCCGGCGTGGTCTTCAGTTCTTTAGGGGTGCCGTGTCTTACCCCCGCTTTGCGTAATGTACGGCTGCCCAAGGATTTTAAGGGACCTCGTAAGGTGCCCAATTACACCACCGATTTGCAACCGGAGTCGTGGGTGGTGAGTTATGAGATGGCGATGGAGATGCTGGACGTGGATGAAGCAGTGTGTGCTAAATACTTCACCATGATGTTGGATGGGACCGCTCGAACCTGGTTAAAGAGCTTACTAGCTAACTCTGTCGGGTCATGGGCTGAGCTAAAGCACCGGTTTATCCAGAATTTCAAAGATACATGTAAGCAGCCTATGTCAACTGTGGACCTAGCCACTTGTGTTCAAGAGGAGGGGGAGTCTACCACACATTGGGTGAACCGAGTCTTAGCTATTTTGCATTCGTCAGACCGCATTAATGTAGATACAACAGTTTTGACGTTGGAGGGAAACTGCCGGTTTATGCCATTAAAATTGAAGCTAGGGAGGCTCAAGCGTCACTGCAATGATATGTCAACTCTTATGGCTGCTTTGGTGAAATACACCAATTCAGATAGTACCAAAGACCCTGAGTCTGAGGATGACAAACCGGGGAAAGGGAAAAAGAACGGCAATACTAATGGGCAGTAGCACAATCCGACAGGTCATGGGAATAATGGCAAGCGCAAGGCGGACAATAGTTTGGACTTTGTGGCTAACACCAACACTCAGGACAACGGTCAGTGTCGTAAGGGTAAACAGCCTCAGAGGGGCGGAGGGTCAGGCCCCAATATGGAGCGCCTGTTAAATCAGCCTTGTCCAAAGCACAGATCGAAGGAAAGGCCAGCTTCACATCTTTGGAAGGATTGTTTCATTATGCGGGAGTTTAAGAATTCCAATATGTTTCAATATGACAACGGCCCGCCCGGCGGTTCAGGAGGCGGTTTTCATGGGCCGGGTTACGAAGGTGGCAGCTCCGGTTCAGGATTCCAAGGCAATCAAACCGGACATGGCCATCAAGGGAACCAGGGCAATCAAGGAGGTTATAACCATCAGGGGAATCAGCAGCAGCAGTCGGGTTATCATAGCAGTCCGAAGCAGTTGAATAGTGGGCAGTATCATGTCTTTACCACTAGCTTATGTAAACGTGATCAGAAGCTTCACAAGAGGGTAGTAAACTCTGTTGAACCGGTGGTGCCTCAGTATCTGCGCTGGTTTGAGCAGCCCATTTTATGGAGTAGAGAGGATCACCCACCCCAGGTGGATAATCCGGGTCAGCTGGCCTTAGTGGTGGCACCTCAGGTTGGGGGGTATAAGTTCACCAAGGTGCTTATGAATGGGGGAAGCAGTATGTAACACCCCGGATGTGATTTACCTAATATGTAATCCAACTCTTGCCGTTTCCGGCGTTAAGTTATTTTATTTTCTCGGGTTCGGGTTTTTGTCTCCGTGTGTTGTTGTCATTGTCATGCATCTAATATCATGTCATCATGTGCATTGCATTTGCATCCGTGTTCGTCTCATGCATCCGAGCTTTTTCCCCGTTGTCCATTTTGCATTCCGGCACTCCGTTCTCCTCCGGTGGTCATCTCTACCTTCCTTTCGTGTGTGGGGGTTAAACATTTCCGGATTGGACCGATACTTGCCAAGCGGCCTTGGTTTACTACCGGTAGACCGCCTGTCAAGTTTCGTACCATTTGGACTTCGTTTGATGCTCCAATGGTTAACCGAGGGACCGAGAAGGCCTCGTGTGTGTTGCAGCCCAACACCCCTCCAATTTGGCCCAAAACCCACCAAAACCCTCTCCATCATCTAGAGCGTTCGATCACGATCGCGTGGCCAAAAACCGCACCTCATTTGGACACTCCTAGCTCCCTCTATGCCTCTAAATATACCCCCTCCGAAATTCTCGTTTTCCTCTCCCGAAACCCTAGTTGTCTTCCACCTCTCGCCGCCGGACGCGTCCGCTCGGGCCGGACACGTCCGACCCAGCCGCCGCCGCCACGTGTCCGCCTCCCACTCGCCGCCGCCCGCGCCCACTTCAACCGCGCCGCCACCCCGCGCGGGCCCGCCGGGGCCCAAGGCCGGCCCCTGCGGCCCAGATCCGGGCGCCGCCCCACGCCCCGCACCCGAACGCCCTGGCGCCGCCTTGCTCGGCTCCGGCCACCTCCGGTCGCCGCGTTGCCAACTCCGGCGAGCTCGAGTCGCCGCCCGCCGCACCGGTTCCCGCGCTGCACGCCGCTGACGAGTCGTCGCCGCTCCGCCGCGGCAAGTTCCTCGGCCCGCACCTCCTTCTCCACGCCCGCACCTCCTCCGGCCGGCCCCTCCAACTCCGGCGAGGTCATCAAGTCCGGTCGGGCGATCCTCAGAATCCGCGCATGAACAGTACCCAGATCCGGATCTAGATCTGAGAGGGTTGTTTCTCCTCCCGAAACCCTAATTTTATTGCCATGTTCATCGTGCCGTAACTTTGCATCCGTAGATCTGTTTTGGGCGTGTAGCATATCAAAATGTTTGCCTCAGAGAGTACATCATTTCATCTCATTGCATCATTTTCATTTGAGTTCATATTGATGCCCGAAATGCTGTTGGAAGAGTGCTATTTGAGTTAATTGTCAGATCTGCTGCTCCAAATAGCTATTTGTCATTTTTTCCATGATTAATGTGTGCATGATATGCCCCTGAGCTCTACATGTGTTTTGTTATATGCTTTGCCATCTTTCCAGAGGTGCCATCCATGTATTTTTGTGATGTGTGTGGTGACTAGCACACGCTTGCAAAGTGGTGCATTCGTTAATGCTGATTACAGGGACTTAGCAATTCCACTGAGTCCTTGGACTGTTTTGATGAATATGCCATATGTTCATGTTGTTTCCTAGTGATCCGTGCCTCTTATGAGGATGATCAGTAAGGATGTTTTGTTAATCTTGTAGTGCTCTATCCATCCGTGTCCTTGTTTGCATTTATGGAGCACCCTAGCTTGAGTCAATTGAGCTCTACTTTTGCTATTTCGTGAATCTGGGCAGATTGTCTACTTGTTAGCGATTTTGCCGAGGATGTTGTAGTTGATCCGTGCATGGTATGTTGTTGTTCTTGCCATGTCTAGCTTGTATAATGTGTATTCTTGATGGGGGTATGCTTAGATTGTCATGACATGCTCTGTAGTGAGTGCATCGAGCTCGTAAACATGCCTACTTGATATCTGATTTGCATGCTCCAGTTTTTCTCTAAGTCTGTGATCTGTTTATGTTTGTGCCATGTTCACATGCTTGCAATTGTATTTTCTGATCCCTTTTAGCTCAAAGTTACTAAGGGAGTTTTGTTAAGCTCTTTGAGTATCTCCATGCCATGCTTTACTTTGCCATGTTAAGTTCCTGTAGCATCTAGTTTTCATGCTCCAAAGTGTGCTACTTGATCTGAAATTCCAGACAAGTGTTAATTTCACTGTCTAAAATCTGTTTACCAATTGCACTTTTGCCATGCTTGTTTGAACCTGTTAATGGATGAATTGGCCATAGCTCAGTGTTCATCTTTTGTTAAGAATTATGATTGGATCCCTGCCATGTATTTTGTTGCCATGTTTGGGTGCTGTAGCATGTTTGTCTTGTTGCATTTAGATGGCTACTTGCTGTTTATCGCAGACCGGTGCCATATTTGAATTGCTTGCCATTTCCAAACCGTGTCTCCGATTCCGGTGTTCTTCAAATCGTTTTCAACCTAAATCACCTCACCTTTCCAGTGGCACACTTGGATTTCCAAGTTGAGGCCAGGTTCTTTCATTCCTTGTCAAATCTTACATATGCATCACATATCGCATCCCGCATAGCATACTATGTTGCATCATGTTGTTTGAGCTTTGCACGTGGTTGATTGTGTTCTTGTTGCTTGTTTGTCTTGCTTGGGTACAGCCAGGAGACGAGTTCGCTAACGAGGAGCCCGTTGATTTTGCTTTCGAGGATCCAGTCAACTCTGACAACTTTGCAGGCAAGATGATCATACCCTCAAAATCACTTCTATCTTTGCTTTGCTAGATGCTCCCTTTTTTGCTATGCCTATGCTACGATGCCTACCACTTGCTTATCATGCCTCCCAGATTGCCATGTCAAACCTCTAACCCACCATGTCCTAGCAAACCGTTGATTGGCTATGTTACCACTTTGCTCAGCCCCTCTTATAGCGTTGCTAGTTGCAGGTGAAGATCGGAGACCGTTCCTTGTTGGAACATTGTTTACTTGTTGGGATATCATTATATTATCTTGTTATCTTAATGCATCTATATACTTGGTAAAGGGTGGAAGGCTCGGCCTCTCGCCTAGCATTTTTTCCACTCTTGCCGCCTTAGTTTCCGTCATATCGGTGTTATGTTCCCGGATTTTGCGTTCCTTACGCGGTTGGGTGATAATGGGAACCCCTTGACAGTCTGCCTTGAATAAAACTCCAGCAATGCCCAACCTTGGTTTTACCATTTGCCACCTAGCCTTTTTCCCTTGGGTTTCACGGACTCAAGGGTCATCTTTATTTTAAACCCCCGGGCCAGTGCTTCTCTAAGCGTTGGTCCAACCTAGAGCACCGTGCGGGGCCGTCCCTTAGTAACTTGGGTTACGTTGGCTCCCGTACACTTAGCTTACCCGGTGTGCCCTGAGAATAAGATATGTGCAGCTCCTATCGGGATTTGTCAGCATAGCGGGTGGTGTTGCTGGACTTGTTTTACCATTGTCGGAGTTGTCTTGTAGAACCGGGATACCGAGTCTGACCAGAACGTCTCGGGAGAAGGTATATCCTTCGTTGACCGTGAGAGCTTTTCATGGGCTAAGTTGGGACTCCCCTGCAGGGATTTGAACTTTTGAAAGCCGTGCCCGCGGTTATGGGCAGATGGGAATTTGTTAATGTCCGGTTGTAGATAACTTGAAACTTAACTTAATTAAAATGAATCAACTGTGTGAGTTACCGTGATGGTCTCTTCTCGGCGGAGTCCGGGAAGTGAACACGGTGTTGGAGTAATGCTTGCCGCAGGTTGTTCTCTAGTTCTTCGTTCGCTCTTTGCCTTCTCTTCTCGCTCTCTTTTGCGAACATGTTAGCCACCATATATGCTAGTCGCTTCCTGCAGCTCCACATATTAACCTTGCCTTACCTATAAGCTTAAATAGTCTTGATCGCGAGGGTGCGAGATTGCTGAGTCCCTGTGGCTCACAGATTACTTCCAAACCAGATGCAGGGCCTGTTGACTCCATTCCAGATGACGCGCTTGAGCTCAAGTGGGAGTTCGACGAGGACTCACGCCGCTACTACGTGTCTTTCCTTGATGATCAGTAGTGGTGCCCAGTTGGGGCGATCGGGACCGTGTCGCATGTTGGGTTGATCTTTTATTTTGGCACCGTAGTCGGGCCATGAGTGATTGGATGATGTAATGCTATTTATGTACTTTGTTTGACATGGCGAGTGTAAGCCAACTATGTACCTTCCCCTTTTATTATCTATATTACATGGGATGTTGTGAAGATTGCCTTACTTGCGACATTGCTTTCAATGCGGTTATGCCTCTAAGTCGTGCTTTGACACGTAGGAGATATAGCCGCATCGAGGGTGTTACAAGTTGGTAATCAGAGCCTTCCCCGACCTTAGGAGCCTCCACTGCTTGATCGTTTTTAGCAGCCGTTGTTGAGTCTAGAAAAATGTTTTGAGTCATTTAGGAATTATATATTGGAGAGTTTAGGAATTATTTTTACTCCCCAGTCTCCTCATCGCTCTGGTAAGGCTTCCTGACGTAGAGTTTTGACTCTTCTCTTCTCAAATTTCACTAATTTTTTTAAGGATCACGCGGGTATTTTGGAATCGTTCTGATGGATTTGTGATGAGAACATTGTTCTTGGTGCCTCCTGTCATTTAGGGGTTGTGGCAGTGTCCCAGGGAGTTGAGCTCCGAGGTGTTGTTGTCACAATTTTATCGTTGCAGTTCTGGAATACCTGAGTTTAGTATGCTGACATCGAAAATCTCTTTTATGCAGTTGTTGGTGAGATAACCTCGACGCCACCCAGTACTGGGGCGGGAGTTCGGGAGTATTGCCATAACTTGTATAACGGATGCTTTTCGAAGGTTGAGGTAGATGGTTTCCGAAGTTTTTCTCGGTTATGTGTTGAAGGATGGATACAGCTGGACGTAGGATTTGCTAGATTTGGGTGAGATATTATGCTTCCCCTGTATCCCCAACACCTGATTGCATAACCGGAAAGGTTCGGGAGTTTCATAGGTGGGAATTCTTGTAGCTCCAGCTCTTCTTCCACAGATATTTGGTTTGAGATTGGGATTTCTTACCGAGTATTCGTTCTTGTTCCGTACCTTGTTGATTTATTCCTCTACCTAAATTCTATGTGGCTTCTCAATTTATGGATATGTGACCATTTCAAGTGGAATGCATTCGTTCTTATGTTCGGATGTGAAGACTATATGTTGCAATTTCAACCCGCTTGATTCAGCTTCAATTTTATCTGTCAATGTGCTAACGGATGTCACCCTCTTCAGGATGGCTCCCGCTAAGAGCAGCAATCAGAATTAGAATCAGGATCCGCCACCACCTCCCCCTCCTCCGGAGGCATGGCAAGCTATGATGGCCGCTACCAATGCAAACACGCAGTTGATCATGCAAATTCTTCAAGAGCGCAATCAAGCGAACCAAGGCAACCAAGGCAACAATCAGAATCACTTTGCTGCACTCAACCAGTTCCTTGCTAACCAGCCAAAGACCTTCAGCAATTGTGTTGAGGCAACTGATGCTGACGATTGGCTTATGGACTTGTGCAAGCATTTCGAGTGCAGTAACGTCAGGCCTGAGGACTTTGTCAAGTTCGCTTCCTTCCAACTCAAAGACCAAGCTGCAGAATGGTTCCAGCAGTACAAGGATTCCAGAGGAGGCCGTGTGATTCCCTGGGATGAATTCCGCCAAGACTTCAAAGCTCATCATATTCCTCAGAGCGTGGTTGAAAGCAAGCGTGAGGAATTCCGCAACCTGAAGCAAGGCTCTTTGTCTGTCTATGACTACTACAAGTTGTTTCAGAAGCTCGCCCGATTTGCTAAGCAGGACGTCCCTGACGAGAAGAGCATGATATACCAGTTCAGGGGTGGTCTTAGAGAAGAAATCCAGCTAGCTCTTGTTCTCTTTGATCCCTTGAGGTACGATGAGTTCTACAACATGGCATTGAAGCAAGAGGCTGCTCAATTAAAGTGTGATGCTTCCAAGAAGCGAGTCAGAGATGCTACTCCTTCTTCCTCTACTCAAGTGGCCAAGCAGCAGAAGTATTGGCTTCCTCCTCCTCTGTTCCGGCAGCCGTATCAGAAGAGCAAAGGTGGCAGTGGATCTTCCCACCCACCTAACCCTGGCTTTCAGAACAAGACTTCGTATCAAGCTCCAAGATCGAGTGCTCCGTATCACCATCCGCTTTCAGAGGTCACGTGCAACAAGTGCCAACAGAAGGGTCACTATGCCAACAAATGCTTCAGTCAGAGGTGTCTCCCTCCTCCTCCTCCTATGAGATCGGCAAGTACAGTTGTGGTCAAGCATAACCCCAAGCACACCAAGGTCAACTTGCTGAATGCAGCTCAGGCAGAGGACTCGTCTGATGTCATCATGGGTAACTTTCCAGTTAACTCTTTTCCCGCAAAAGTTCTTTTTGACACTAGTGCATCGCATTGTTTCATGTCAAGATCATTTGTTTCCAAGCATGACTTCGTTTCGCAAATGTTGGGTAAACCTATGGGAGAGGTTTCTCCGGCTAAGTCTATGAGGGCTACTTCAATAGTCCCGGATGTTTCTATCATGATGGGTGATTTCAAGTTTCTGGCTTCTCCAATGGTCCTTGGTAACTCGGATATTGATCTTATTCTCGGAATGGATTGGCTTTCTAAGCATAAGGCACATCTTGATTGTGCTGCCAGGCAGATTCAATTGACTTATTCATCTGAGGATGTAATTGTCTTTGCCGCTCGTGATGATACCATCCGTTTGTTTTCTCTCAATGAGAAGGGTGAACTGGATGCCATCTCTCAAATTCCAGTCGTTTGCGAATATCAAGACGTCTTTCCAGAAGAGCTTCCAGGAATGCCTCCGCACCGGCCAGTTGAATTCGTAATCGATCTTGAGCCTGGCATGGAACCGGTTTGCAAGCGTCCCTACAAGCTCGGACCTGAAGAGTTGAAGGAGCTGAAGAAGCAACTCGATATTCAAGAGCGAATGGGTCTCATCCGACCTAGTTCCTCTCCATGGGGTTGTGGAGTTCTTTTTGTGAAGAATAAAGATGGAACATACCGACTTTGTGTTGACTACCGTCCATTGAACAAGAAGACTATCAAGAACAAGTACCCACTTCCCAACATCAACGAGCTATTCAAACAACTCAAAGGTGCCCAAGTATTCTCCAAGCTTGATCTCCGTATGGGTTATCATCAGATTCGTATCCGTGAGCAAGATATTCCCAAGACGG
The DNA here is from genome assembly GCF_003073215.2 of Triticum urartu. Taxonomy (NCBI): domain Eukaryota; kingdom Viridiplantae; phylum Streptophyta; class Magnoliopsida; order Poales; family Poaceae; genus Triticum; species Triticum urartu. The sequence goes on along the minus strand of NC_053026.1, from coordinate 374,481,425 downwards.
CTTTCAGGACAAGCTATGGTTCATACGAATACACTATCATGTCTTTTGGCCTCGTCAACGCTCCTCCAACTTTCTCTCGCATGATGAACTTCATCTTCAACGCCTACACAAATGACTTAGTTTTGGTCTATCTCGACGACATTCTGGTCTTTTCGAAGAACAAGGAAGATCATGCCAAGCACTTGCGTTTGGTGCTCGATTAGCTCAGGGAACACCAGTTCTACGCCAAGTTCTCAAAGTGCGAATTTTGGCTCGATGAGGTTCTTTATCTTGGGCATATCATCTCTGCCAAGGGCATTGCGGTGAATCCTGAGAAGGTGTCTGCAATTGTGAATTGGGAACCACCTCAAAACGTGAAGCAACTCCGTAGCTTCCTCGGTCTCGCAAGCTACTGTCGAAGGTTCATTGAGAACTTTTCAAAGATCGCGAAGCCTCTCACAAATCTTCTCTAGAAGGATGTCAAGTACGTTTGGTCTCCGGAATGTGACATCGCTTTCAACACTTTGAAAGAGAAATTGGTCACTGCTCCAGTTCTGACTCCTCTTGATGAATCCAAACCGTTCGAGGTCTTCTGCGATGCCTCTCTCCAAGGTTTTGGTGCAGTGTTGATGCAAGAGAAGAAAGTTGTGGCTTATACCTCTCGCCAGTTGAAGCCCAACGAGAAGAACTACCCCACTCATGACCTCGAGTTGGCGGCAGTTGTGCATGCTCTTTTGACTTGGAGACATCTCTTATTGGGAAGAAAAGTGGATATCTTCACTGACCACAAGAGTCTCAAGTACATATTCACTCAGCCTAATCTCAACCTCAGACAGACTCGATGGGTCGAAATGATTCAAGAGTATAATACGAGTATTGAGTATACTCCAGGCAAGGCCAATGTGATTGCTGACGCTTTGAGCAGGAAAGCGTACTGCAACAGTCTGATTCTCAAGCCTTATCAACCCGAGCTTTGTGAAGCTTTCCGCAAACTTAATCTGCAAGTTGTTCCTCAAGGTTTCCTCTCCAACCTTCAAGTCTCTCCTACCTTGGAAGACCAGATTCGCCAAGCTCAGCTTCTTGATGCTATGGTGAAGAAGGTGAAGATTGGGATTGCCAAGAGTCAACCCAAGTACAAGTGCTACTGCCTTGATGACAAGGATACTCTCTTCTTCGAGGATCGTATTGTTGTGCCCAAAGGTGATCTTCGTAAGGTTATCATGAACGAGACTCACAACTCACTCCTCTCCATCCACCCTGGGAGCACGAAGATGTATCAGGACCTCAAGAAGGCTTATTGGTGGACTCGAATGAAGCGCGAGATTGCTCAGTTCGTGAATGAGTGTGATGTCTGCAGAAGAGTGAAGGCGGAACACCAAAGGCCAGCTGGTCTCCTCCAACCTCTTACCATTCCAGAATGGAAGTTTGACCACATTGAGATGGACTTCGTGACTGGGTTTCCAAAGTCCAAGCGTGGCAATGATGCTATATTCGTTGTCATCGACAAACTCACTAAAGTGGATCACTTTCTACCAATCAAAGAGTCTATCCCTGCAGCTCAATTGGCGGAGCTCTATACCTCTCGAATTGTCTCTCTGCACGGTATTCCATAGGTGATCTCTTCAGACTGTGGCAGCATCTTTACCTCCAAGTTTTGGGATTCTTTTCAGAAGGCCATGGGCACCAACATCCGCTTCAGCACAACTTTCCATCCTCAAACTAGCGGTCAAGTCGAGCGTGTCAACCAGATTCTTGAAGATATGCTCAGGGCTTGTGTGATCTCTTTCGGCATGAAGTGGGAAGATTGTCTTCCATATGCTGAATTCTCCTACAACAACAGTTTTCAAGCAAGTTCGGGCAAGGCCCCAGTTGAAATTCTGTATGGTAGGAAGTGCCGTACCCCTCTCAACTGGTCTGAAACAGGTGAACGTCAACTTCTGGGAAATGACTTAATCACAGAGGCAGAGGAAATGTGCAAAGTCATTCGAGATAACCTCAAAGCAGCGCAATCGCGCCAGAAGAGCTACTATGATAGTAAGCACCGTGATTTGGCTTTCGAGATCGGAGATCATGTTTACCTCCGTGTCTCTCCAATGAAAGGTACTCGTCGCTTTGGTATCAAAGGGAAGCTTTCCCCTAGATACGTGGGACCTTTCAAGATCGTCAGCAAGAGAGGCGATCTCGCCTATCAACTCGAGCTTCCTTCAAACTTTGCAAATGTTCATGACGTGTTCCATGTCTCTGAGCTCCGCAAGTGCTTCAAGACTCCTGACCGCACCGTCAACTTCGAAGACATTGATCTCCAAGAAGATCTCTCTTATCGTGAGCACCCCATTGCTATTCTTGAAGAGACTGAACGCAAGACTCGCAATAAGTCAATCAAATTCCTCAAAGTCAAGTGGTCACACCATTTCGACCGTGAAGCCACCTGGGAACGCGAGGATCACCTCCGTTCTGAGTACCCAGCGTTCTTCCAGTCCTAGATCTCGGGACGAGATCCTTTCGTAGTGGTGGAGTGTTGTAACACCCCGGATGTGATTTACCTAATATGTAATCACCCCGGATGTGATTTACCTAATATGTAATCCAACTATTTTATTTTCCCCGCGGCCCAGATCCGGGCGCCGCCCCGCGCCCCGCACCCGAACGCCTCGCCGCCGCCTTGCTCGGCTCCGGCCACCTCCGGTCGCCACATCGCCAACTACGGCGAGCTCGAGTCACCGCCCGCCGCATCGGTTCCCGCGCCGCACGCCGCTGATGAGTCGTCGCCGCTCCGCCGCGGCAAGTTCCCCGGCCCGCACCTCCTTCTCCACGCCCGCACCTCCTCCGGCCGGCCCCTCCAACTCCGGCGAGGTCATCAAGTCCGGTCGGGCGATCCTCAGAATCCGCGCATGAACAGTACCCAGATCCGGATCTAGATCTGAGAGGGTTGTTTCTCCTCCCGAAACCCTAATTTTATTGCCATGTTCATCGTGCCGTAACTTTGCATCCGTAGATCTGTTTTGGGCGTGTAGCATATCAAAATGTTCGCCTCAGAGAGTACATCATTTCATCTCATTGCATCATTTTCATTTGAGTTCATATTGATGCCCGAAATTTTGTTGGAAGAGTGAGTGCTATTTGAGTTAATTGTCAGATCTGCTGCTCCAAATAGCTATTTGTCATTTTTGCCATGATTAATGTGTGCATGATATGCCCCTGAGCTCTACATGTTTTGTTATATGCTTTGCCATCTTTCCAGAGGTGCCATCCATGTATTTTTGTGATGTGTGTGGTGACTAGCACAAGCTTGCAAAGTGGTGCATTCGTTAATGCTGATTTCAGGGACTTAGCAATTCACTAAGTCCTTGATCTGTTTTATCAATATGCCATATGTTCATGTTGTTTCCTAGTGATCCGTGCCTCTTTTGAGGATGATCAGTAAGGATGTTTTGTTAATCTTGTAGTGCTCTATCCATCCATGTCTTTGTTTGCAATTATGGAGCACCCTAGCTTGAGTCAATCGAGCTCTACTTTTGTCATTTCGTGAATCTGGGCAGATTGTCTACTTGTTAGCGATTTTGCCGAGGATGTTGTAGTTGATCCGTGCATGCTATGTTATTGTTCTTGTCATGTCTAGCTTGTATAATGTGTATTCTTGATGGGTGTATGCTTATTTTGTCATGACTTGCTCTGTAGTGAGTGCATCGAGCTCGTAAACATGCCTACTTGATATCTGATTTGCATGCCCCAGTTTTTCTCTAAGTAGTCTGTGATCTGTTTATGTTTGTGCCATGTTCACATGCTTGCAATTGTATTTTCTGATCCCTTTTGGCTCAAAGTTACTAAGGGAGTTTTGTTAAGCTCTTTGAGTAGCTCCATGCCATGCTTTACTTTGCCATGTTAAGTTCCTGTAGCATCTAGTTTTCATGCTCCAAAGTGTGCTACCTGATCTGAAATTCCAGACAAGTGTTAATTTCACTGTCTGAAATCTGTTTACCAATTGCACTTTTGCCATGCTTGTTTGAACCTGTTAATGGATGAATTGGCCGTAGCTCAGTGTTCATCTTTTGTTAAGAATTATGATTGGATCCCTGCCATGTATTTTTTTGCCATGTTTGGGTGCTGTAGCATGTTTGTCTTGTTGCATTTAGATGGCTACTTGCTGTTTATCGCAGATCGGTGCCATATTTGATTTGCTTGCCATTTCCAAACCGTGTCTCCGATTCCGGTGTTCTCCAAATCGTTTTCAACCGAAATCACCTCACCTTTCCAGTGGCACACTTGGATTTCCAAGTTGATGCCAGGTTCTTTCATTCCTTGTCAAATCTTACATATGCATCACATATCGCATCCCGCATTGCATACCATGTTGCATCATGTTGTTTGAGCTTTGCACGTGGTTGATTGTGTTCTTGTTGCTTGTTTGTCTTGCTTGGGTAGAGCCGGGAGACGAGTTCGCTAACAAGGAGCCCGTTGAGTTTGCTTTCGAGGATCCAGTCAACTCTGACAACTTTGCAGGCAAGATGATCATACCCTCGAAATCACTTCTATCTTTGCTTTGCTAGATGCTCGCTCTTTTGCTATGCCTATGCTACGATGCCTACCACTTTCTTATCATGCCTCCCAGATTTCCATGTCAAACCTCTAACCCACCATGTCCTAGCAAACCGTTGATTGGCTATGTTACCGCTTTGCTCAGCCCCTCTTATAGCGTTGCTAGTTGCAGGTGAAGATTGGAGACCGTTCCTTGTTGGAACATTGTTTACTTGTTGGGATATCATTATATTATCTTGTTATCTTAATGCATCTATATACTTGGTAAAGGGTGGAAGGCTCGGCCTCTCGCCTAGTGTTTTGTTCCACTCTTGCCGCCTTAGTTTCCATCATATCGGTGCTATGTTCCCGGATTTTGCGTTCCTTACGCGGTTGGGTGATAATGGGAACCCCTTGACAGTCCGCCTTGAATAAAACTCCTCCAGCAATGCCCAACCTTGGTTTTACCATTTGCCACCTAGCCTTTTTCCCTTGGGTTTCGCGGACTCAAGGGTCATCTTTATTTTAAACCCCCGGCCAGTGCTTCTCTAAGCGTTGGTCCAACCTAGAGCACCGTGCAGGGCCGTCCCTTGGCAACTTGGGTTACGTTGGCTCCCGTATGCTTAGCTTATCCGGTGTGCCCTGAGAACGAGATATGTGCAGCTCCTATCGGGATTTGTCGGCACAGCGGGTGGTGTTGCTGGACTTGTTTTACCATTGTCGGAGTTGTCTTGTAGAACCGGGATACCGAGTCTGATCAGAACGTCTCGGGAGAAGGTATATCCTTCGTTGACCATGAGAGCTTGTCATGGGCTAAGTTGGGACTCCCCTACAGGGATTTGAACTTTCGAAAGCCATGCCCGCGGTTATGGGCAGATGGGAATTTGTTAATGTCCGGTTGTAGATAACTTGAACCTTAACTTAATTAAAATGAATCAACTGTGTGAGTTACCGTGATGGTCTCTTCTCGGTGGAGTCCAGGAAGTGAACACGGTGTTGGAGTAATGCTTGCTGCAGGTTGTTCTCTAGTTCTTCGTTCGCTCTTTGCCTTCTCTTCTCGCTCTCTTTTGCGAACATGTTAGCCACCATATATGCTAGTCGCTTCCTGCAGCTCCACATATTAACCTTGCCTTACCTATAAGCTTAAATAGTCTTGATCGCGAGGGTGCGAGATTGCTGAGTCCTTGTGGCTCACAGATTACTTCCAAACCAGATGCAGGGCCTGATGACTCCATTCCAGATGACACGCTTGAGCTCAAGTGGGAGTTCGACGAGGACTCACGCCGCTACTACGTGTCTTTCCCTGATGATCAGTAGTGGTGCCCAGTTGGGGCGATCGGGACCGTGTCGCTTGTTGGGTTGATCTTTTATTTTGGCACCGTAGTCGGGCCATGAGTGATTGGATGATGTAATGGTATTTATGTACTTTGTTTGACGTGGCAAGTGTAAGCCAACTATGTACCTTCCCCTTTTATTATCTATATTACATGGGATGTTGTAAAGATTGCCTTACTTGCGACATTGCTTTCAATGCGGTTATGCCTCTAAGTCGTGCTTCGACACGTAGGAGATATAGCCGCATCGAGGGCGTTACACAGTATAAATATTCTTTACTATGATACCTTCCGCCGTATGGGGTTGACAAATAAGAATCTTAAACCGTCGAACACCATTTTTCATGGTGTGGTGCCTGGTAAGTCTGCGTATCCAGTGGGCAAGATAGCCCTAGAGGTGGCCTTTGGAGATGATCATGATTCAAGGTCAGAAACATTGACTTTTGAGGTGGTGAAAATCTAGAGTCCGTATCACGCCCTGTTTGGGCGACCGGCTTATGCCAAGTTCATGGCAAGGCCGTGTTATGTTTATCTGCAGCTTAAGATGCCAGGTCATAAGGGGACCATCACAGTACATGGGAGCAGGAAGATTGCTTTGGAATGTGAGGAAGGTGATGCGGGTTACGCTGAGTCGGTTTGTGCCACAGAAGAGCTGATGTTTTATAAAGACAAGGTTGATCCGGCAGACATGACTTCTTTGAAAAAGCCAACTACGGAGCACGATCCGGCGTTGAAGTTTAAATCGGTCACATACACTAAGATGGTTGATTTTGTTCCAGGCGATTCATCCAAGCAGTTCAGCATCAGCGCTAACCTGGATCCCAAATAGGAAAGCGCGCTCATCGAGTTCATCCGTGAGAACCAGGACATATTTGCATGGAAGCCTTCCGACATGCCAGGTGTATCGAGGGAACTTGCTGAGCACACACTTAATATAGATCCTAAGTTTAAACCGGTCAGGCAGTTTCTCCGCCGCTTCAACGAAGAAAGGCGTAAAGCTATTGGTGAGGAGGTAGCTCGGCTGTTGGCCGCAGGGTTTATCGTGGAGGTTTTTCACCCTGAGTGGTTAGCTAATCCGGTGCTGGTTCTTAAGAAAAACGACACTTGGCGTATGTGTGTGGACTACACAGATTTGAACAAAGCTTGTCCAGCAGATCCCTTTGCCCTCCCTCGCATTAATCAGATTATTGATGCTACAACGGGTTGTGATCGTTTGTGTTTTTTGGATGCTTACTCTGGTTATCATCAGATCAAAATGGCAGTTAAGGACCAGGAGAAGACAACTTTTATAACTCCCTTTGGAGCCTTCTGCTATGTCTCCATGCCCTTTGGGCTCAAGAGTGCCCAGGCGACTTATTAGCGCTGTGTTCAGAATTGTCTTCATAAGCAGATTGGGTGCAATATTCACGCATATGTGGATGATATTGTGGTAAAGTCCAGGAAGGAGGAAACATTGATAGATGACTTGAGAGAAACCTTTGAAAACCTCCGGGTTTATAAGATGATGCTTAATCCGGACAAATGTGTCTTTGGTGTTCTGGCAGGCAAGTTCTTGGGTTTTCTGGTGTCTAACAGGGGCATTGAGGCTAATCCGGAGAAGATCACAGCTATCACCTCTCTGGCACCGGCATGTATCAATGACGTTCAGCGTCTGGCGGGCCGGATTGCAGCTTTGAGCCGGTTTATCAGTCGTCTTGGGGAGAAGGCTATCCCTTTATATCAGATGCTAAAGAAAACAGATGACTTTGTCTGGAGCAATGCGGCTGATAAAGCGTTTGAGGATCTGAAGAGGCAGTTAGCTGAACCGCCTGTCCTTGCGGATCTGATTGATAAAGAGCCTTTACTGCTATATGTGGTTGCTAATGCCCGGGCTGTTAGTGTGGCTATTGTTGTGGAGCGCAATGAGGCTGGAAAGGAGTATCCAGTTCAACGGCCGGGTTATTATATCAGTGAGGTGCTTGTCGAATCAAAGCAGAGGTATCCGCATTGGCAGAAGCTGGTGTATGGGGTGTTTATGGCAAGCCGGAAGCTCAAGCATTATTTTCAGGGTCATCCTATCACAGTGGTCAGTTCAGCCCCTTTGGGAGACATCATCCAAAACAGAGAGGCGACTGGCCGGATTGCCAAATGGGCTATTGAGCTTGGACCTCACGGGCTCAAGTATACACCTCGCACAGCGATGAAATCTCAAGCACTCGTGGACTTCGTCAATGATTGGACAGAGTTGCAGGCATCAGAGGAAAAGCCAGACAACACTTATTGGATTATTCACTTTGATGGGCCCAGGCAATTGGAGGGCTCGGGGGCTGGAGTCATATTAACTTCCCCACGAGGTGACAAGTTTTGTTATGTTCTTCGCTTAATGTTCCCTTGTACTAACAATGCAGCTGAGTACGAGGCCTTACTCCATGGTCTTCGGATGGCTAAGGAGATGAACTTAAGCCGGGTTAAGTGCTTCGGTGATTCGGACCTGGTGGCTCAACAGGTATCTAGCACTTGGGATTCTAAGGACCCACTCATGGCTGCATATCAACGAGAGGTGGACATAGTGGCTGGTCATTTCAAGGGCTATCAAGTTGATCATATAGACCGGCGAAAGAATGAAGCGGCGAACGCTTTAAGTCGCCTAGGCTCTCAGCATAAACCGGTGCCACCTAATGTCTTCCTCGACGTACTGCTGTAGGATCGAAAGTATGTCTAGAGGGGGGGGGGGGTGATTAGACTACTTGACCAAATAAAACTCTAGCCTTTTCCCAATTTTAGTTCTTGGCAGATTTTAGCTATCTTAGCACAAGTCAAGCAATCTACACACAATTCAAGCAAGCATGCAAAGGAGAATATGAGCAGTGGAAAGTAAAGCATGCAACCTGCAAGAATGTAAAGGGAAGGGTTTGGAGGATTCAAATGCAATTGGAGACACGTATGTTTTTGTCGTGGTTCCGATAGGTGGTGCTATCGTACATCCACGTTGATGGAGACTTCAACCCACGGAGGGTAACGGTTGCCCGAGTCCATGGAGGGCTCCACCCATGAAGGGTCCATGAAGAAGCAACCTTGTCTATTCCATCACGGCTGTCGCCCACGAAGGCCTTGCCTCACTAGCGGTAGATCTTCACGAAGTAGGCGATCTCCTTGCCCTTACAAACTCCTTGGTTCAACTCCACAATCTTGTCGGAGGCTCCCAAGTGACACCTAGCCAATCTAGGAGACACCACTCTCCAAGAAGTAACAAATGGTGTGTTGATGATGAACTCCTTGCTCTTGTGCTTCAAATGATAGTCTCCCCAACACTCAACTCTCTCTCATAGGATTTGGATTTGGTGGAAAGAAGATTTGAGTGGAAAGCAACTTGGGGAAGCCTAGAGATCAAGATTCATATGGTTGGAATGGAATATCTTGACCTCAACACAAGTGTAGGTGGTTCTCTCTCAGAAAATGTGTATTGGAAGTGTAGGTATGTTCTGATGGCTCTCTCCGCGAATAAGAGTGGGTGGAGGGGTATATATAGCCTCCACACAGAATCTAACCGTTACACACAATTTACCAAACTCGGTGGGACCGAATGGTTAAACTCGGTCGGACCGATTCAACAAACCTAGTGACCATTAGGATTTTCGGTGGGACTAAGATGCAACTCGGTAGGACCGATATGGTTAGGGTTAGGGCATAGCGTAATCTCGGTGTGACAGATTACACAAACTCGATGGGACCGATTTTGGTAATAAGCTGACCAGAGAGTTAGTCAGGTAGACTCGGTGGGACCGATTCGCTCATCTCGGTGAGACCGAAATGTTACAAAAGGGAAACAGAGAGTTTACATTGCAATCTCGGTGGGACCAATCGCTCATCTCAGTAAGACCGAAACGTTACGAAGGGAAACAGAGAGATTACAATCCCATCTCGGTGAGACCGAGATCCCTATAGGTGAAACCGATTTGCCTACAGTTTGTGGCAGTGGCTATGACATTTGAAACTCGGTGGCGCCGGATAGATAGAATCGGTGGGGCCGAGTTTGACTTTTGATATAGGTCGTATGTGAATGTGGGAAGGTAGTTGAGGGTTTTGGAGCATATCACTAAGCACTTTGAGCAAGAAAGCCATTAAGCAACACCTCATCCCTCCTTGATAGTATTGGCTTTTCCTATAGACTCAATGTGATCTTGGATCACTAAAATATAAAATGTAGAGTCTTGATTTTGAAGCTTGAGCCAAACTTTTTGTACTTAGAATTTTGAGGGATCCACTTTCCTCATCCATGCCATGCCATTCATTGAGCTTTTCCTGAAATATTAATCTTGGAATAATGTTAGCTCAATGAGCTATATGTTGTTAGGAATTACCAAAACCACCCAGGGATAGTTGCACTTTCAACTGCATAATCCGTCGCTCAAGATACCCACAGAGGAGGAGTTGGCTATTCCTGACCCGGAGGCCCAATTGGTGGCAGCTTTGCATGTTATACCGGATTGGACAGTCCCGTACTTGGCTTACATGAACCGGGGCGAGTTACCGGAGGACGAAACCTTGGCCCGGCAGATAATCTGGCGTTCCAAGTCAATGACCATAATCAATGGGGAGTTTCATCGTTACAGCGTCACATGAGCAATTCAGCGTTGTGTGTCTCCTCAAGAGGGTTGTGAGATTTTGCGAGAAATCCATGAAGGAGATTGTGGTCACCACGCCGGTGCAAAATCCTTGGTGGCTAAGGCTTTTCATCACGGCTTCTATTGGTTGACGGCTCATGCTCATGCTGAGGATTTAGTCAAAAGGTGTGACGGTTGTCAGAAATTTGCATGCCGTGCTCATGTTCCGGCTCAGGTGTTGAGAATGATTCCAATTACTTGTCCGTTTGCAACTTGGGGGCTCGATATGGTTGGACCCTTTAAGAGATCCAAGGACAAAAAGACCCACCTGTTAGTGGCAGTTGACAAGTTTACCAAGTGGGTAGAAGCAGAGCCAGTGAGTAAGTGTGATCCAGCCACGATGGTTCAGTTCATCAAAAAAGTGATATTCCGGTTTGGTTTTCCACACAGTATTATAGCTGATAATGGTACTAATCTGTCAAAGGGTGAGATTGTCAACGTGAGCACATCCGGCTTGATATAGCGTCAGTGGCTCACCCCCAGTCTAATGGTCAAGCTGAGAGGGCAAATCAAGAAATTTTGAGAGGTATCAAACCCCGGCTTATGGTTCCTTTAAAGCAGACACCGGGTTGTTGGGTGGAGGACTTACCGTCTGTGTTATGGAGTATCAACACCACATCAAATAGATGGACGGGTTATACACCTTTCTTCATGGTTTATGGAGCAGAGGCGGTTATTCCTAGTGACATCCGTCATGACTCGCCCCATGTGACAGCTTATGTTGAAGCTGACAATGAGAAGGCACGTCAGGACTCACTAGACCTGTTAGATGAGGAGCGTGATCTCGCAACGGCACATTCGGCGATTTATCAACAAGATCTCCAACGTTATCACAGCTGCCGGGTTAAAACCAGAACTTTTCAAGAGGGTGATCTGGTACTCCGGCTCATCCAGGATCAAACTGATATGCACAAGTTATCCCCACCTTGGGAAGGACCTTTTGTGGTCAGCAAAAACCTACACAATGGGTCATGCTACCTTATCGATGTTCGAGAACACAAAGACTCGCGTAAATCGGAGGAGGAGACAAAGCAGCCGTGGAATATAGCCCTTCTTCGGCCTTACTATACTTAAGCCACAGGCTCTTCTTATGTACATACTTATGACAATGTATATATATTATATAATAAACCAGAGCTTCGGCTAAAGCGGGGTCTCTGTTCTTTCTTTACATCATGTGTGGTTTCACAGGGGTTTCTACTGACAAAGCGGAGTTTTATTAACCCGGCCCATACGGCCACACAGATATAAAGAAAGTCACTAGGGGGCTTGGTCGTATTCAAACCATAGCTACACCTCTTGATCGGTTTAAAACCAAAAAGGGATATCACGAGGGTGCTTGGTTGTCTTCACACCATAGCTGCACCTCTTGATAGGCTTAAAGCCAAAAGGAAATTATGTGGAACCAAAGAGAGTCTGTTGCATCAAGCACAACTCAAACATAGGTAACCACTGAGCACAACTCAAATATTACCTGGGGGCTCCGTGCTTCTCAAAGAACAATGAGCTTGCACCCTTGTAATAGGCTATCAAGCCATGCTTGGAAGCTAGGTGTATTCACCTAAAACCCCGGGTTATCCTGCCTCTTTAAGTAAGCCACTCTGTCCAGGTAAACCTGGTATGACCCATCGAATGTTTGACAAGTCAATCTCATGGACCCTGAACTTGTCAAAGTTAAAACGGTGAATGGTTAAAGATTGAGGTCCATCTTAAAAGGCTTTGCAAAATGGTTTAACTCAACAGCCTGGCAGCCCATGAAAAGCCTCGATTTAGGGTCTGGCAGCCCATGAAAAGCCTTGTATATTTCTTTTTGATTTGCTGTTTTTAAATATCTTTTGATAAGGGATTTATGAATATTTCTGATAAACCGGTGTTTATTACAACCCGACATGGCTTTCAACGCTCAGTTGTCAGTACATGATCAGTTCTAAACCGGCAGTAAATTGCTCCGGTCTGGTTTTGGCTACAGGTCACCAGCATTATACGAACAAGCCGGTGTGGTCTTACATGAACCGACAAGAGGGAAAGGAGTCATCGACCCTACATATGGGTATTTTCACTCCTATTATACCAACAATTGGTCAGCCAACGAAGATATATCACATGTATCATTTATTTTATATCTAGTTAATACAAATCTTGGTTATCCATCCAAAGTTATGTATATATTTTTTGGGCATCATGACCCGTCCAGTGGTAAACCACTAGGACATTTTCAAGTTTTTATATGCAGGAACAAAAGCCATAATGGACTATGCATATCATAACTCCCAAAGGCATGGCAAGTTTTAAGTAACAAGCACCACAAAACATGCTCGATGGCATGGCAGATAAAGGTGTTCATGCTATCCTATTACAAGGTGCTTTAAACAGCCCAAATTGAATAATTGTTTTCAAGAATGGAAGACTGCAACTGGTAAACTGGCCACCGGTTTACGATTCCTCATCTGGACGGCTTGACGATTGAGGGTCATCTTGAGTGGGCGTATTCTCTTCATCCCTCCCTAGTCACTGGAAATCAGGCGTTGACCAGTCGATTCCAGTTAAAGCTTGAAAAACAGCTTCTTCATGAATAAGGTTGGAAGGGTCAATATCAGGAGCGTAAGTATGCTTACGGATTAGCGGAACAAGCTCTTCTACATTATGAATCAGTGTGGGCTGCCTTTTCCCTTTAGCATCGTAAACCGGTTGAAAATGTGACAGATCTGTGTCCTCCGCCGGTTTTCTTGCTATAGGCCGCATCTCCTTTGTCAGCGTTCGGAGATCGTCATTATTGAAGTCTGAACCGTCTTCTTTCACACCAGGGTATCCTTTGATGATATCTGCCGGTTCAAGATCCGGAATCCACGCCTTGGCCCGGATTAGTGCGGTTAGTGCACCTGACCTTGCGACTGATTTCTTCAGTTCGTCGATCCGGGCAGGCAGCATGGCCAGCTTTTCGATAGTCTCTTTTATCAGCGATGGCGGGGGCTTGTTATAAGCTTCAGTGCAAATGGCTCGCTGGGATCTAGAAAATAGCTGTTCTATCAAAGTGTAGGCCACTTTAAGTTTCATCTACATGTCGGAGCCTAGATGAGTAATGCGGGTGAACCAGTCATTGAAGATATTACGAATTACATAAACTTCATGAGAGAGTACTTACCAAACACAGCAGAAGTCATGGCATTAATCTGCCGCTTTAAGCCGGTCAGTTCTTCAACCACCGGCTTCAGGGCCGCCTCTGCCTCCTCGGCCTTCTTTGTTAAACCGGCCTTTTCTGTCTCCCAGTCTACACGCTCTTTGTTAAAGGTCTCTTTCAGCCTTTCCATGGCTGCTAAGGCATTTTTCAACTCCTCCTTAGCCTTGGAAGCCTCTCCTTGCTGAGATTTGACGTTCTCCTGAAGGTCAGCGGTTTGAGCATCCCTTTTACTCAACTCGGCCTGCAAAAGCAAGATATATCAACAATGAGATGTGCATTTTTGAAGTACCAAGCGTATAACAAGTTATGCACTTTGTACTTGGGGGCTAATGCCTATTTGTTCTATCATCAAACTTTTATTTGCAAGTCTCGAGTACAATGCAAGCATTATCCTTGACACTTGGGGGCTAATGTACATCTGTTCAAATGGATGCACGCATTAAAGACCCGGTTCACCTTGGAAAGATAAACTGGCCCTTGGGGACTACATAGGCGAAAACTACAGGAGTACAATGATCACGTCTGATTTACTTCAAAAGATCAGTTGGTATATGGAGGACAAGTTTGCAAGAGTTAAGGTATTATACAGTCCCGGTTTATGATTGACATCATAAACCGGCCCTTGGGGGCTACTTGGGTTGATGCTTGTACTTTGGATTCAAGAAAGGAAAGTGATGAAAATACCTCATAACACTCTTTCATCGGGTTCACCAAACCGGCTTCATAATCACGGTTTGAGTGCAGACGGTTTAGAAAACTGGAGTGGAGTTCTTGAGCGCTGAGATGGGCGTAGCTTGACAAGTCGGTGCTCCATTTGCCTTTTTCCATGGCAGCACGCTCTTCCTTGGCACTATGTTTGGCCAAGATTACATGATGTCCAGGAGAGGTGTGACCAATACTAGTAATGATAACCTCACCTTCTTTGTCTCTAGCAGCATTTTTTGGAGTTGATGGAGTGTCAGTAGCTCTCACCGGACTAGAAGACCTATCATCAGCCCGGATTAGATCTGCCGGTTCATCATCAGGCACATCAGTGTCAACTTATGTTTGTTCATCAATATTGTGGTCTTGAGGGGGTCGTTCATCAAAAGCAGCTTCAGGATTTGGACCCTCTGGCTCAACCGTTTGTTCCGGTTCAACCGTTTGCTCCGGTTCAAGAACCACCTGGTCTTCGGGCGGATTGTTCACCCGAGCCTTTTTCTGGGTCTGGCTTTGGCTCTACAACAGAAAAAGATGCGAAAGTTAATCATAGTATATAAAGTATGGAAACATCGAAAGAAGGGGTTGAAGTACTTACCTAGCTACAGTTTTGAGAGGAGGAAGTTGGGTCGCTGTTGACTCACCAGAGGATGAGGGAGGTGTCACCTAATAATTCAAATCGGACGGATTAAGAGGTTGTCGGAAATAACCTGCCTTGGGATAAGAATTGTCAGAAGTGGGTGAGACCTCAGATCGGCGCTTTCGAACTGGGGTGTCAGGTAAGCCGGCCGAAGTGACCTTTTGGCCGCTGTGTCGGGTGGTGTGGCGAGCCTCGTGCTGCTGCGTCTTCAAAATAAATGTTGGATCCAAGTGAGCAAGAGGATGAGAAAGGCTTACTTTCCGGACCGCTTGATGGATTTTTTGTGTTGGCATAGAGGCTGAACCGGAGGAAAGGATAATTACCTCTACATCGTCAGCTTGGCTGCCCTCCACGTCCTACTGATAAGTATCATTGTCAATGAGATGCATGAAAAGGGAACCAAGTGAATCAAGTTCTACCTCAACTTCCGGTTCATCCGGGTCGTCGTCCAATTCCATATTGATGCGTTCAGATGTCTTCCGCTTTGTGGTTTTCTTGACGGCTTTGGTTTTAGGGCGAGAAGGTTTTGCTGCTTTCTCTTGAGGTTTCTTCTTCCAAAACGGATCATGACCCTATTTAAAGGTAAAAAGAAGGATATTCAAGGATTCTACTGTGTAAGGATATTAAGTGTAAAGCGAAGGAACAATACTCATAGCAGGCAGTTTGTTTTGCGTATAAAAAGGGGCTAGTTTGGTTTGGCGACAGACAGTTTCCGATTCGTTCAAAATCTTCTTGACGGCCTCAGTGACCTCTTCATCTGTTAGCTGAATATTGATATGACGTTGGGAGTCTTCTAATTCACCAGTATACTCACACATTAAGCGGGAGCGATGACTTAGTGGCAAGATACTCCAGGATATCCAGCAACGGACAAAGTCTACACCTGTTAAACCGTTGGCCAAGTAGGCTCTTAGCTTGGCGAGTTGAGGTGCATATGGGGCCCGTTCCTGAGCACTTAGCTACTGTGGAAGTGGATGAGTGTTGGCAAGCCGGTGGGCACGGTAACCCGGTAGAGGGTTCTCATCTATAGGGGAGGTGTCTTTACAGTAGAACCAAGTTTGATTCCACTCTTTGGGGGTGACTGTGCAGCTTGGCATGAGGAAATTCAACCTCTTTTCTTTTTTGAATGGAGACGCCACCAAGTTCAGTGTTGGGTCCGTCTACAAATTCAGTGCGCCGATTCAGATGGAAGAAATCCCGGAACAGCTCAATTGTTGGTTCTTCTTGTAAGTACACTTCACAGAAGACTTGGAAGTTTCATATATTGGATAACGAGTTGGGTCCAATATCTTGAGGGTGGAGCTGAAAACTGGCAAGCACATCTCGGAAAAACTTCGATCCGGGCGGTTTGAAGCCACGGCCTATGTGGTCGACAAACACCACTGCTTCACCTTGCTTGGGAGTAGGAGGGTTCTCCGGTCCAGGAACTCGCCACCGGATCTCATTATTTTTTGGTAAAGTACCAATTTTGACCATTCCATTAAGTTGCTCCTCGGTAACCTGTGAGGGAGCCCAGTTGCAGGAATAATACTGCTTGGCCATTGCAAGTGAAAAGCTGAAAAGAAATACCGCTTTACAATTTATTCATGGTGGTGAATAAGGTGCAACAAGGTAAAGAAATCCAAGTATGTAAATTTCGTAAACCGAAGGCTGATACAATGATGAATGACAAAGCGATAAACGGAACAAAGGTATATGCATACTATTAAACCGGAGTATGACAACAGAGATAAAGGGATTGCCGATTTACAAGGGGACTAATGGTATGTGATAGATTTCTTTCTACGAAGATAAACCGCCTATGTGATAAAGAAGATACAGATCTAAGGCAAGAACGGCTAAATAAGGTAAAACATGTTTCACAAGATTGCATGGAAATTTTGGATCTACCGAAGACAGGAAAAGCAAAAAGATTTAGACCTAAAAAGGTTGGCCCCGAAGCGGTTCACAAAGGTCCAGATCAGTTTTTATGCGCATAAGGGTTTGTTGTGATAAGGAATGCTATAGCTATTACACGGAATATATCAAGCTTGAGGTTTTTATCCATGGACTAAGGAGGAACAGGGAAGAACAGTGCCGGAGCTTCGATGACCTTCGATGAACAATGAAACCCTAGGAAGATCTACAAAGGAGGAAAGGGAAGGACTTACAGTGCCTTTTGAAGCAGCGGAGGTACGCCGCGGCTCTCTGGTGCAACCAGGTCGATGCAGCGGGCAACGGAGAGGCGGAAGCGAAGCTCGGCGACGGCAGCAGCGCTCGGGTGCAGAGGCATCGCGAGGAGGAAGAATAAGCGAAGGGACGGAGGGGAGAAAAGGAAATGACCCTTGGCCCTATTTATAAGGTAAAAGGGGGAGGTGACAGGCGCGAGAATCGAGGAGCCGGAGTATTGGATACCTAATAGGAGCAGTCGCCTTGATTGTGGAGGCTCATTAACTGAAGGTGAGATATATCATTTTTTAAGTAACAAAGTGACGTCATGACGGTTTATCATGATCCTGGAGTATGACATCACGGCGGTTTACAAGATCAACGTGAAGATGCAAAGGAGGAATTTTTCTAAGTGTTGAAGATTGACATGAACAAGTTCAAACCAATCTGGGGCCTAATGTTGGGGATATTACTACTGGACATAAACCGGCCAGGAGTAGCCGGATTAACTTTATGAAGATTAGAAGCCCATGAGGACCTAAGAATGATGGCGCTTTATGAAGGCCCAAGGCCCAAAGGCGAGTTAAGGCCTATAGATGTAAACCGACCTTATTATGTAACTTGCATTGTAAGATAGGAAGGATAGAGACCGAGCTAGACACGTTTATGATCCGGCCTCAGGACTCTGTAAACCGGCGGGCGTCAACCTATGTATATAAAGGGACGACCCGGCAGCGGTTTAGGGACAACAGACAACAACTCGAGAGCCAGGCAAAGCGGATTCGCTCCCTGGTCATCGAAACCATAGCAATACCAACTCAACTAGATGTAGGCTTTTACCTTCATCGAAGGGGCCGAACTAGTATAAAAACCCTTGTGTCCCTTGTCCAGTCTAACCCCTTTAAGCTAACCCGTAGCGATGGCTCCATGACTAAGTCCTTTCACGAGGACATCTGCCGTGACAAAACCACGACACACACTAAAATATTTTTGGAGTTTTTGGTTTTCTTGAACAAGCAAATAAAAGGTAAAAGCAAAAACGAGAGAAACTATTTACACGGGAAAGCTCCCAACAAGCAAAAGAAGAACAAGGAAATCTTTTTGGGTTTTCTTTTTAATTCTATAGCTAAGTATGCATAGAAACTAAACTAACTACAACTATTTTTTGTTCTTTCTAAGGTTTTTCAAACTCACAACAAGAAAGCGAGAAAATAAAATTAAGCATGGATGATACAATGAAAAAGTGTGAACACTGACAAATGAAATAATTGAACATGAATGTAATGTCGGTGAGAAACACGTACTCCCCCAAGCTTAGGCTTTTGGCCTAACTTGGTAAACAGTCAGTAATCTGGATAGTAGTTGGGGTACTAAGGAGTAGGCATCCACTGATCCCACTGACGAGGCTCTTCCTCCTCCTCTGCTGCTTGATCGTTCCGGTAGGCGATGATGTCCGCAGGCATAATCCTATATCCGCCCCTGGCAATAGGATCAAACAAAGCAGGAGTAGGAAATGGAATAATATCATGAGTTTTCACACTAAAAACTAGGTTATGTGGAACAGGGATGTTAGGAGATTTGATATCAGTAAAATGGTCGTGATCCATAGCAGCGCGGTCTAGGTAAACTTGTTGGGGAACGTAGTAATTTCAAAATTTTCCTACGCACACGCAAGATCATGGTGATGCATAGCAACGAGAGGGGAGATTATCATCTATGTACCCTCGTAGACTGTAAGCGGAAGCGTTATGACAACGCGGTTGATGTAGTCGTACGTCTTCACGATCGACCGATCCCAGCACCGAAGGTACGGAACCACCGCGATCTGCACACGTTCGGCTCAGTGACGTCCCGCGAACTCACGATCTAGTAGAGCTTTGAGGGAGAGCTTCATCAGCACGACGACATCATGACGGTGATGATGTTGCTACCAGAACAGGGCTTCGCCTAAGCACCGCTACGATATGACCGAGGTGGATTATGGTGGAGGGGCACCGCACACGGCTTGGAACAATCAACTTGTGTGTCCTAGGGTGCCCCCTGCCCCCGATATAAAGGAGCAAGGGGGGAGGATGTCATGGTTCTAAGTCTCACAGTAATGTAGGGGGTAGGTATGGAGAGGCAAGATCTTAGCTATGGAGTAGTTGTAAGCACATGAGGTTCACGAGTTCAGGCCCTTCTCGGAGGAAGTAATAGCCCTACGTCTCGTAGCCCGGAGGCGGTCGACTGGATTATGTGTGTATGAATTACAGGGGTGCGAACCCTTTACATTGAGGAGGGGGGGTGGCTTATATAGAGTTCGCCAGACCCCTCCGGCCCTTAGTTATGCAGGGTTTCAAATACATTAAGGTCGGGCATTACTGGTAATGCCCCTAATAAAGTGCTATGATGACCATAAAAGCTACTTAATGACCGACCGTTAGCGTGCGGAGTGACTTTAGGCCTCCTGGCCGTCGAGTGGTTGGATCTTGGTCGAGTGATTGCTTCTTGGTCGAGTGTCTTCGAGTCTGTCGAGTGGAACACCTCCAAGTCGATTGAACGGTGATTTCTTCTAGAGATTTCCTTGGGTAGGGCAGTTAGGACAGGTCCATGACCCTACCCTAGGTACATAGCTTCATCATTAGCCCCTGAATGGATCGAGGTTTGAGTGGGGAAGGAGTTGAGAACTTCTCCGACTCATTTTTCATGCCATGAGCATATCTTGTTTCGGATCAATGAACCTGAGTGATGACAGCAACTTCCTTTTCAGTCGCCTTGATCCATTCTTAGTTTTTTGTCGAGTGAGTTTCTTTACTTGAAAAGCTCCGAGTGACGGTGTGGAGGAGATCTTCCGTCTGACAAGTTGTTCTGCTGCCCGCAGATTTCGCGGGATTCGAATTTTGGGAAGCGCGCGGGACAAGGGAGGGCGCAGTAATCGGATGGGATAGGGCGGATCTGCCTCGATCTCTGCACCACCTTTTTTGCCACGTATCGCGCGCGCGATTGTTACGGGATTTGACAGGATCGTCCGGGCCTACCAGTCAGCCACTCGGAAGCGACCTCATATAAGGCGTCGGACCGGGGTTTCTTGAACAGTGTGTTCTCATTTCCTCTTCTCCTCTTCAGGCTTCTTCGTCGCGCTCGCTCTCGCCCCATCGCCGCCGCTCTGTACGCGTCTCGCCAGCGACGATGGGGAAGGAGAAGACGGCGGCTCTGGAGCGGGCGAAGAAGGCGATGGCAAAGGGGAAGGCGACCAGTCAGGGTGGATCTTCCTCACGAGCCGGCCTGCCGAAGGGCTGGATCCAGGGCGACTGGATCCGCTCGGCGATCCGCCAAGAAGACCTCAACGACCTAGCCGACGGAGGACTGATCCCCCATGGATCGGCGCGGCTTCCGGGGAAGGAATGCGAGCCGCAACCTCGGGAGGGTGAGCGCGTTCTCCATGCCACCCACGTCGACCGTGGATTTTCCTTGCCTCCTCACCCTTTCTTTCGGGGATTTCTGAATTCCTTTGGGGCACAACTCCACCACTTCACTCCCAACACAATCGTGTATCTCGCTGCTTTCGTGTCTTTGTGCGAGAATTTCTTGGGTTGTCGGCCTCACTGGGGTCTTTTCAAGCACATTTTCACCTGTCGTTCTCAGACGGTGAAAAAGGCCAATCCAAGTGATGAGAGAACACAAGTGATTCAGATGTGTGGGGGTCTTGGTGTTCAGATGAGAGGGAAAAGTTCCTTTCCAGCCATGATTCTTCCCGACTCGGTCCACAGATAGCAGTCGACCTGGTTTTACTGCAAAGACCAGCCGACGCCAGGGCAGTCGACTGGCCTCCTTCCTTTTACCATGGACAGAGTGAGGAAACCCTCCTCTTTGAAGGTGCTCCCGGAGGAGAAGGCGCAAGTTAGGGTGCTCGTCGAACGAGTGGTCCAGCTTATCCGTGACGGGGTCACTGGCATGGATCTCTTGGAGGTTTTCCTTCGGCGGCGCATCCAGCCTCTTCAAGCTCGAGACCATCCGATGTGGATGTATTCGGGTCTTGACGACACTACTCGGATTCACCCGGAGGAGGTCGATGACGACACACTGGAGGGGTGGCTGTCGGGCATCACTAGAAACAAGGACAACCCCAGGGGAGCCAGGAGAGTTCCTCCATTCGACCAGTCCCACGAACCAGAAAAGGTCCAATTCTGAGCTTTTGATTATAATCTGAATTCACTTGCACAGCTGTCTATACTGCGTCGACTGACTTTATTCTTCCTGCTTTCTTTCAGGCCCTTATCGAAATGTACTCAGCGCCCAACGGAGAGCAAGAGCAAGATCTGGAAGGAGAGGCGAGCGGCGGCGACAGTGGCGAATGGCATTCTGACGGAGAAGAGGACGAAGAAAGCGACGACTCAAGTGACGAAGAAGAAGTCGAGTCGCCTTGTCGCAGGGAGAGGCGATCCAAGCTTGACCAAGAATGACCGAGCGCCCGTGAAAAGGCGATTGCTCAGGCTGGTCAGTCTTCAAAGCGTCCTCGGACATCTTCACCAACCCCAACTAAAAAAGTGTCAAAGCATCTCAAAGTTGCAGAGCAGAACCCTCGGAAGGCGTTGGCGAAGATTAAGATTGACATCCCCGTCGCTTCTGCGTGAGTGTCTCCCTTTGTATTCACTCGACGCTCCGTGCTGTTTATTTTTTCTTGATTTAACCAGACGAACTTTGGAACTGGCAGCGCTGCTACTTCCGGGACCTCAGCTTACAGAGATGAGGATGAGGTAATGGAGGATGCAGTCACTTCCAATCTGGGTATGATTTCTGTCATTCTGTCTTTATTTGGTCGACTCAACTGCAATGTGTACCATGGGTGATGTGATTTTGGCGATTGATCTTTGAACAGCTCCTAACATTATTGACCTCCCCGATGATGATGATGAAGAGCCTAAGAGGCCTTTGACGAGGAAAAATAGGAAAGCTCCTGCAAGCAAGGTGCCACAGTCGACGCCAATGGCGGAACCAGTTGTTCAGGACGCTGGTGATGCCAATCGGGGTTCTCTTACCTTCGCCATACCATTGTCGAGTGCCCTGCCTTCTTCGTCGACTGCTCAAGCTCCTGCTGACCCACCTTCAGTTTTTGCGATCCATCATGTCCCAGAGGACGAAGTGAATGCTGCCAAGGAATACATACGCCAGGCGGGCATTATGATGGAGAAGGTGAAGATGGTGCGGGACGCCAGTCAGGCCGCCTATGACGCCAGCTCGGCTCTCCAAAGCAATGTTCAGGTTAGCTGGTCACCGCTTGTTCTGTTAGGATATGCTATCTGGAGGCTCTCTTTCCAAAAATCTTTGCATCTGTACACCCACTGGGTGCGTCGATTGAATTTTTGGACTAGTGGGGGCACGCTGAGTGCACCCATTGGGTGTAGTCCCTGAGACTATGATGGACTGCTGGCAGTCGATTGTAGTCTTTGTATTTTGATTCTTTCGCTCGATCTGGTCTGGCCGTGTCGAGTGTAAACCGAACCGGTCGGGGCACGCAAAGTGCACCCACTGGGTGTAGTCCCCGAGACTATGGTGGACTGTGGGCAGTCGACCGTAGTCTTAGTATTGATTGTCTTTGTCGTTTTTCGCTGTAAAATAACTTCCCCTCCCTGTTTGCAGAAATCTTGCGATCTTGGAGCTCGCTTTGCTGACTTGGAGAAACAGCAGATCCAGCTAAACCTTGACATGGAATTGGCCAAGACAGAGCTGCAAAAGGCCAAGGACGACGCCAATGGTAAGACGAGCTTTTCGACTGGTTTGTCTTAGGCTTGAGTACCCTTCTGCTCTTTCTGAATCAAGCACCATTTCTTTGCAGAAAAACTAAACGAAGCTCTGGCGAAGAAGGATCAGGATTTGGCTGCTGCTCAAAAGAAAGCTGACAACAGAACCGCTCTGGCTGAACAGAAACTGGCTTCAGTCGGCCAATTGGAAGAGGAGAACGCCAAGATGAAATCTGCCCTGAACGAAGCCAACAAGGAGTGCACGCGCTTGAAGAAAAACAATGTCAACCTGTACGAGAAGATGGAAGGCATCGCTCGCAGGAGGGACGATCTGGAGAGTTATCTGAGGAGCCTTGCCAAGAAGTTGTTCATCAAGCTTGAAGGTATACATTTTGTTCCGACTGATGTTTTTTTTGTCGACTCAGCATACGAAAATTGACTTATCCTTGGATCGTGAATGCAGAGTTTTGCCAGAACTTCAAGGAGGAGACTGGGCGGATTGAGCCAGGTTTGGACCCCATCAACTCTCCCGTGAAAGATGAAACTGCCATGAATCTGCTCCGACTAGAATCCCGCATCGACGGTGTTGTGGACTACTTGGCTCGACTGAAGGTCGCCACGTCACGATCGACATGGCACTTTGGCCAGGGGCCACGCTCCAGAATGATCTCGAGTCTCTGATGACTCGACTTAACGAGATCCCTGGTCGAGTGCAGGAGTGGAAGAAATCTTCTGCCCGGTGTGGTGCTGATGTGGCTCTGTCTTTGGTTCGTGCCCACTGCAAGGAGGTGCGACAAGATAAGCTGGCAGCAATCAAGGTCGCCAACACCCAGAGGCATGACTTCCGATCTTTTATGGAGACTTTTATTGCTGCAGCCACTCGGATCGCCGACAGCGTCGACCTGGACGAGTTCGTCGAGCCTGCCAGTCCTCCTCCTGCGGAGTGAACAAACTTTTATGCCCCACCTTAAATTTGCCTCGGAATGCCGAGTCGTTTTTGTAACCGTTAAACTCTTTCGGGCTGAATGCCCGAGCACTTCGATCTGCGGTCTGGAACCTTTAGGATTTATCTGAACTTGGTTTATCGTTGAATATCTTCATGAATTCTCCGTCGAGTGGAACTCGTTCTTCACTCGAGACAACTTTTGTATTTGTGGCGCAGCTCCGAAGGAGAAGGTAGCAGTCGACCTGCACCTCGTCGTCCTTGCGGGTCGGGATGGAGCGCATGTTGTGTTTGTGGCGAAGCTCCGAAGGAGAAGGTGGCAGTCGACCTGCACCTCGTCGTCCTTGCGGATTGGGATGGAGCGCACATTGTATTTGTGGCGAAGCTCCCAAGGAGAAGGTGGCAGTCGACCTGCACCTCGTCGTCCTTGCGGATTGGGATGGAGCGCACGTTGTATTTGTGGCGAAGCTCCAAAGGAGAAGGTGGCAGTCGACCTGCACCTCGTCGTCCTTGCGGATTGGGATGTGTTTCGTACTTAGGCGAGTACTGGACTTGCAGCTAAGCCTTTGAGTGGGAGGGTCTCTCTCCACTCGGTAGGATTTTTCAAACTTAGGCGAGTACTGGACTGCAGCTAAGCCCCCGAGTGGGAGGGTCGCTCTCCACTCGGTAGGATTTTTCAAACTTAGGCGAGTACTGGACTGCAGCTAAGCCCCCGAGTGGGAGGGTCGCTCTCCACTCGGTAGGATTTTTCAAACTTAGCGAGTACTGGACTGCAGCTAAGCCCCCGAGTGGGAGGGTCGCTCTCCACTCGGTAGGATTTTTCAAGCTTAGGCGAGTACTGGACTGCAGCTAAGCCCCCGAGTGGGAGGGTCGCTCTCCACTCGGTAGGATTTTTCAAGCTTAGGCGAGTACTGGACTGCAGCTAAGCCCTCGAGTGGGAGGCTGGCTCCCCACTCGGTAGGATTTTCAAATACTTAGGCGAGTACTGGACTGCAGCTAAGCCCCCGAGTGGGAGGCTGGCTCACCACTCGGTAGGATTTTCAAATACTTAGGCGAGTACTGGACTGCAGCTAAGCCCCCGAGTGGGAGGCTGGCTCACCACTCGGTAGGATTTTCAAATATTAGGCGAGTACTGGACTGCAGCTAAGCCCCCGAGTGGGAGGCTGGCTCACCACTCGGTAGGATTTTCAAATACTTAGGCGAGTACTAGACTGCAGCTAAGCCCCCGAGTGGGAGGCTGGCTCTCCACTCGGTAGGATTTTCAAATACTTAGGCGAGTACTGGACTGCAGCTAAGCCCCCGAGTGGGAGGCAGGCTCTCCACTCGGTAGGATTTTCAAATACTTAGGCGAGTACTGGACTGCAGCTAAGTCCCCGAGTGGGAGGCTGGCTCTCCACTCGGTAGGATTTTCAAACACTTAGGCGAAACGGGTTCGCAGCTAAGCCCCCGAGTGGGAGGCTGGCTCACCACTCGGTAGGAAATTATTTTTACAAACTTAGGCAAAACGGATTCGCAGCTAAGCCACCCACTGGGGGATTTCTCACGCAAACAAAAACAATAACAATCACTGGGAAAATTATAATGCTCTTGTCTTTGATAAATAAACTACAGAAGTTTTTCTTATTACATCTCATCCGAGTGAGAATTCAAGTATAAAAGGGGCGGAGCAGCTCCGCATTCCATGCTCGTGGCTCATCAATTTGGCGATCGACATTATAAAGGTGGTACGCTCCATTGTGGAGGACTCTGGTGACTATGAAGGGACCTTCCCAAGTAGGAGCGAGTTTGTGTGGTTTCTGTTGATCCACTCGGAGGACCAAGTCTCCTTCTTGGAAGGCTCGACTCTTCACATTTCTTGCGTGGAATCGACGCAAGTCTTGCTGATAGATGGTCGATCAGATCATGGCCATTTCTCTTTCTTCTTCCAGGAGGTCGACTGCGTCTTGCCGGGCTTGTTCTGCTTCATCTTCAGAGTAGAGCTCGACTCGGGGTGCGTTGTGAAGCAGGTCACTCGGCAAAACTGCTTCGGCTCCGTAGACCAGAAAGAATGGGGTTCTTCCAGTCGATCGGTTCGGGGTTGTCCTCAATCCCCAAAGAACTGATGGAAGCTCGTCGACCCATGCACCTGCTGCGTGCTTGAGATCGCGCATCAGTCGGGGTTTCAGTCCTTTGAGAATTAAGCCGTTTGCTCTTTCCGCTTGTCCATTCGACTGGCGGTGAGCGACTGAAGCGTAGTCGACTCGTGTGCCTTGAGAGGCGCAAAAGGCTCTGAATTTGTCGGAATCAAAGTTTGACCCATTGTCAGTGATGATGCTGTGCGGAACTCCATATCTGAATATCAACTCTCTGATGAAACCGATAGCAGTGCAAGCATCAAGATTCTTGATAGGCTTAGCTTCAATCCATTTGGTGAACTTGTCGACTGCTACTAGCACATGAGTGAAGCCGCTCCTGCCCGTTCTCAGTGGTCCAACCATGTCCAGTCCCCAAACAGCGAAGGGCCAGACGAGTGGAATGGTTTTCAGGGCTGACGCGGGTTTGTGCGACATATTGGAGTAAAACTGACATCCTTCACATTTGTCGACTATCTCTTTCGCCATTTCATTCACTCTTGGCCAGTAGAATCCCGCTCGGTATGCTTTAGCCACAATGGTCCGAGAGGACGCATGATGACCACAGGTCCCCGAGTGGATATCATCAAGGATTATCTGACCTTCTTCTGGTGTTATACACTTCTGCCTGACTCCAATCGCGCTTTCTCTATACAACTGTCCCTTTATGACTGTAAAGGCCTTGGATCGACGGACGATCTGTCGAGCCTCTTCTTCGTCCTCTGGGAGTTCTTTCCTTAGGATGTACGCGATGTACGGTACCGTCCAGTCGGGAGTGATGACCAAAACTTCCATGATCAGGTCGACCACAGCTGGAACTTTAACTTCAATCGGATCCGTGGCACTTTTTGGCTGCGGGGCTTCTTTAGTGAAGGGATCCTCCTGAACTGATGGTGTGTGGATGTGTTCCAAAAACACATTGCTGGGAATGGCTTCTCTTTTGGAACCTATTTTCGCCAAATTATCAGCTGCTTGATTTTTCAGTCTGGGTATGTGATGAAGTTCTAATCCCTCGAATTTCTTCTCTAGCTTTCTCACTGCATTGCAATAACCAGTCATGGCCGGACTTCTAACGTCCCACTCTTTCATCACTTGATTAACCACCAAATCTGAGTCGCCATAGACCATGAGACGACGGACACTGAGTGAAATGGCCATGCGCAACCCATATAAAAGTGCTTTGTATTCTGCTTCGTTATTGGATGAATCAAAGTGGATTTGAAGAACATATCTGAGCTTATCTCCTCGGGGGGAGAACAATACTACTCCGGCACCGGAACCATTCAGCATTTTGGAACTGTCGAAGAACATGGTCCAATGCTCCGAGTGAACCTGAGTCGGCAGTTGTTGTTCAATCCACTCAGCGACGAAATCTGCTATTGCTTGGGACTTGATAGCTTTCTTTGCCTCAAACTTGATATCTAGAGGAAGGAGTTCAATCTCCCATTTTGCCACTCGACCAGTTGCATCTCTGTTGTGCAGGATCTCTGACAATGGAGCGTCGCTGACGACCGTAATGGAATGATCAGAGAAGTAGTGAGCAACCTTCTTTGTGGTCATATAAATCCCATATACAAGCTTCTGATAATGACGATATCTTTGCTTCGATGGGGTCAAAACTTCAGAAACATAATATACTGGGCGCTGAACTTTGAAGGTTTTTCCTTCTTCTTCCTGCTCGACCGTAAGTACCGTACTGACGACTTGTCCCATGGCTGCGATGTAAAGCAGCAAAGGCTCTTTGCTGATTGGAGCAGCAAGCACCGGCTGGGTGGAGAGCAGAGCTTTGAGCTCTGCAAATGCTGCATCAGCTTCAGGAGTCCACTCGAACTTGTCTGACTTCATCAATCGGTAAAGAGGCAATGCCTTTTCACCGAGACGAGAGATGAATCGACTGAAAGCGGCCAAGCAACCAGTAAGCTTCTGGATGTCGTGCACTCGCACGGGACGTTTCATCCGGAGTATAGTACCGACTTTTTCTGGATTGGCGTCGATTCCCCGTTCGAAAACGAGAAAACCGAGTAACTTTCCGCCAGGAACTCCGAATGTGCACTTTGATGGATTAAGCTTGATATCATACCTCCTGAGGTTGGCAAAGGTTTCAGCAAGGTCAGTCAGCAGGTCGGAACCCTTCCGTGACTTGACCACAATATCATCCATGTATGCTTCCACATTCCGACTGATTTGAGTGAGCAAACACTTCTGAATCATCCTCATGAATGTGGCTCCAAAATTCTTGAGGCCGAATGGCATGGTAACGTAACAGAAGCACCCGAATGGAGTGATGAAAGTTGTTTTGATCTCGTCAGGTCCATATAGACGGATCTGATGGTACCCAGAATAGGCATCTAAAAAAGACAGTCACTCACATCCCGCAGTCGAGTCGACTATCTGGTCGATGCGGGGGAGAGGAAAATGATCTTTCGGGCAGGCCCGATTGATATGTTTAAAGTCAATGCACATGCAAAGTGACTTGTCCTTCTTGGGGACCATGACAACGTTGGCGAGCCACTCGGAGTGGTAAATCTCTCGGATGAACTCCGCTGCTAAGAGCCGAGCCACCTCCTCACCAATAGCCTTTCTCTTCTGGACGGCGGACCATCGGAGATGTTCTTTGATGGGTTTCACTTTCGATTTGACTCGTAGGCGGTGCTCAGCCAGCCCCCTGGGAACACCCGGCATGTTAGAAGGCTTCCATGCAAAGATGTCCCAGTTCTCACGGAGGAACTGGATGACCGCTTCTTCCTATTTGGAGTCGAGTGTTATTGAGATATGAGCCAGAGCAGCACTGGGATCGGTCGGGTGAATGTGAACCGGCTTCTTTTCACCAGACGACTGAAAAGCTGATTCTGTAGCGGGCTTCTTGGCTCGCAACAAATCACTCGGGTCTGCAGTCTTCTGGTACTCCTGCAGCTCCACCACTGCCATCTGAGCATCAGCGATCTTTGAGCCTTTCTGAAAACACTCTTTTGCTTTCTTCCGATTGCCCGTAACAGTGATCACACCTTTGGGACCAGGCATCTTCAATTTGAGATACACATAACATGGTCGAGCCATGAAGCGTGCGTAAGCTGGCCTGCCCAAAATAGCGTGATAAGCACTCTGGAAATCCACAACTTCGAACGTCAACTTTTCTTTGCGGTAATTCTTGGAATCACCAAAAACCACATCAAGAGCAATTTGGCTGAGTGACTCAGCCTTCTTTCCAGGAATGACTCCATGGAAACTCATGTTGCTGGTACTGAGTCTGGACATCGGAATGCCCATCCCTTTCAACGTCTCAGCATACAGTATGTTCAAACCACTGCCACCATCCATCAAGACTTTGGTCAGTCGAGTGCCTTCAACAACTGGGTCGACCACCAAAGCTTGCCTCCCAGGGGTGGCAATGTGCGTTGGGTGATTGGACTGGTCGAATGTGATGGCAGTCTGAGACCACTTCAGATAACTGGGTGTCGCCGGAGCAACCATATTCACCTCACGGTTGATAACTTTCAGTCGACTTTTGCTTTCAACATCAGCAAAAATCATCAAGGTGGAATTGACCTGGGGGTATCCATCATCACTGTCTTC
Source organism: Triticum urartu (assembly GCF_003073215.2). Taxonomy (NCBI): domain Eukaryota; kingdom Viridiplantae; phylum Streptophyta; class Magnoliopsida; order Poales; family Poaceae; genus Triticum; species Triticum urartu. Next base: position 374,451,942 of record NC_053026.1, on the reverse strand, counting down.
CTTGTCCTCAACTTTGTCCGACTCCTTTTCCTTATCTTTGGGCTGTTTGCCCTGGAACTGCTGGATCAAGAGCCGACACCGTCGAGTGGTATCTTTCGGGTAAATGAGCTTACCCTCTTCATCTTTCTTGGTGTGGATGTGACATGGCAAATCCAACACATCATTTCCGTCTTGATCTTTAACTTTCTTGGGGTTCCAAGGCCCTTTGGGTTCCCTCTGAAACTTTCCTTGAGTTACAGCCAAGGCTTCCCCAGGAGCAGCTGGCTCGGCTTTTCGCTTCTGTTTCCGATTGGAATTTCCTCCTCCGGTTTCTTGGGCGACTGACTTGTGCTTGCCACTCCGGAGTCGATCCTCATCTTCACCATTAGCGTACTTGGTGGCAATCTCCATCATCCGATTCAGAGACATGTCTCCGGTTCAACTGAATTCAGATTCAGTTCTCTGTACTTGATGCCTTCTTTGAAGGCACAGACTGCTTGGTGATCAGGCACATTCTCTACCATGTGATGTAACGTGATCCATCTCTGGATGTAATCCCTTAAGGTTTCATTTGGCTTCTGCACGCAAGACTGCAGTTCCGTCAGTCCTGCCGGTCGCTTGCATGTTCCTTCAAATGTAGTGACAAACACTCGGGCGAGATCTTCCCAAGTGTAAATGCTGCTGGGTGCTAACTGATTCAGCCACGCTCTGGCCGAGCCCTCCAACATGAGAGGCAGGTGCTTCATGGCCACTTCATCATTGCCACTGCCAATCTGGACAGCCACTCGGTAGTCTTCAAGCCAAGTATCGGGCTTGGACTCACCAGTGAACTTACTGACTCCAGTCGCGAACCTGAAGTTGGGAGGAATCACAGCGGCCCTGATGGCTCTACTAAAGCACTCTGGCCCTGAAACATGTACTCTGCTGCTGGTAGGTGCATCTCTATCGTGACCTTCTCGGTGAGCTCTGTTCGTGTTGACCAAACCTTGAACGAGAATGGATCTCGCATCAAAGCCTGGTTCCCTGGGGTCGACTGGAATCCTTCGCCCAACACTATGAGGGCGCCTGTCATCCTGCTATCGAGGCACATACGATCCACTCCTCGGGGGAGGGGTGGGCACTCGACGTCGATCGTCACGATCGAATCGGTGATCATACTGCTCACGGTTTCCGTACTGATCACGCCGGTCCCCACGCCCCTCATGCCTCGGGGACGATCTTGGACTATGAGCCGACTGGACTGTGTCTGCAGCAATGGATCTGCTATGAATCCTGTTCCGCGACTGAGAAACGGCGGAATTCTGGTCTCCTGCTGCCCGGAGTAACGCTCTGATCTGCAGCAAGCCTCTGCCAGCCTCTGATTGGGAAGGCTGGATCGACTCTGCTATATGGGCTACAACTGCTAAATTCTGAATCGGAGTTTGATATACCTGCGGGGGCGGAAAGAGCTGACGTCGACTGGATTCTGGAACCCGTTGTCGCGCACGCTCGTCGAGTGCTCGCTGGAGGTTCTCCAGTCGAGTGCGCTTAGCCAAGTTTGCTAGGCGCGCGTCCTCCAAGGCACGAGCCTCGGGGGTTTCTCCAACGATAGGAGTGTGCAGTGCATCCATGTTCCGGCGACGAAGTTCTTCTCTCTGCAGCGACATGAGAGGCTCGGGGAGATATTCCTCATGGGGATGCGACGGGTCGCCTCCACCTGCGCCTCCGTCGATGCGGGGAAACTAGGAGGACTGCGCGGTCCATCGACCATCAGAACCTCCGCCGCCGGATCACTGCTGTCGCACTCGGATGCGGTCTCTGCGGAGCCAGTCGACAGGTCGAACATGCCATAGAGGGATTCATCGGGCTCGATCGCCATGACTTGAGGGGTGGCCGACTGGCGTGCCACCGCGTGTCTCACCCACCGCTGAAGTCTCGACCGACCGGAGCGCTTGCGCCGGCGAGAAACAGGGAGGGAGGACAACACAGGGGCCGACCGATAATGGGTCGACGGTTGCCGCAAGAGGACACCGCGAACGCACGCGCGGAAGTGTGTTGCCCCGCGGACAGGGAGTGCGTCGACGTCGAGCGGAGCCTCCTGAAGCCAAGTGGAGTCGTCGGCGATGAATGTGAGCACGCCGAGACGGATCTCGCGGCCCTCCACCAAAACTCTGCCAGAAACCATGATGATTTGGATCAGAAAAGATCGCAACTCCTCCAACAAATCGCTAAGACACCGGCCCCACGGTGGGCGCCAACTGTCGTGGTTCTAAGTCTGACAGTAATGTAGGGGGGGTAGGTATGGAGAGGCAAGATCTTAGCTATGGAGTAGTTGTAAGCACACGAGGTTTACGAGTTCAGGCCCTTCTCGGAGGAAGTAATAGCCCTACGTCTCGGAGCACGGAGGCGGTCGACTGGATTATGTGTGTGTGAATTACAGGGGTGCGAACCCTTTACACTGAGGAGGGGGTGGCTTATATAGAGTTCGCCAGACCCCTCTGGCCCTCAGTTATGCAGGGTTTCAAATACATTAAGGTCGGGCGTTACTGGTAACGCCCCTAATAAAGTGCTATGATGACCATAAAAGCTACTTAATGACCGACCGTTAATGTGCAGAGTGACTTTAGGCCTCCTGGCCGTCGAGTGGTTGGATCTTGGTCGAGTGATTGCTTCTTGGTCGAGTTTCTTCGAGTCTGTCGAGTGGAACACCTCCAAGTTGATTCAAAGGTGATTTCTTCTAGAGATGTCCTTGGGTAGGGAAGTTAGGACAGGTCCATGACCCTACCCTAGGTACATAGTTTCATCAGAGGCCGGCCGGCCCTAATGGCGCCCAAGGAGAGGAGGAATCCTCCTCCTAGTAGGAGTAGGACTCATCCTTTCCTAGTCCTACCAGGAAGGAGGAAGGGGAAAGGAAAGAGAGGGAGAGGGAGAGGGAAAGAGGGGCCGCGCCCCCCTCCCCTAGTCCTATTCGGACTCCCCTTGGGGGGGCACCTCCTGGGCTGCTGCTCTCTCTCCCCTAAGGCCCACTAAGGCCCAATACTTCCCCGAGGGGTTCTAGTAACCCCTCCGGCACTCCGGTTTTCTTCAAAATCACCCGAAACACTTCTGGTGTCCGAATATAGCCGTCCAATATATCGATATTTATGTCTCAACCATTTTGAGACTCGTCTTCATGTCCGTGATCAAATTCGGGACTCCGAACTACCTTTGGTACATCAAAACACATAAACTCATAATATCGATCATCACTGAACGTTAAGCGTGCGGACCATACGGGTTCAAGAACTATGTAGACATGACCGAGACATATCTCTGGTCAATAACCAATTGCAGAACCTGGATGCTCATATTGGTTCCTACATATTCTTCGAAGATCTTTATCGGTCAAACAGCATAGCGATATACGTTGTTCCCTTTGTCATCGGTATGTTACTTGCCCGAGATTCGATCGTCGGTCTCAATACCTAGTTCAATCTCGTTATCGGCAAGTCTCTTTACTCGTTCCGTAATGCTACATCCCATAACTAACTCATTAGCTACATTGCTTGGAAGGCTTATAGTGATGTACATTACCGAGAGGGCCCAAATATACCTCTTCGACAATCGGAGTGACAAATCCCAATCTTGATCCATGCCAACTGAACAAATACCATCAGAGACACCTGTAGAGCACCTTTATAATCACCCAGTTATGTTGTGACGTTTGGTAGCACACAAAGTGTTCTTCCGGTATTCGGGAGTTGCATGATCTCATAGTCATAGGAACATGTACAGTTATGGAGAAAGCAATAGAAAGAAACTAAACGATCATTGTGCTAAGCTAACGGATGGGTCAAGTCAATCACATCATTCTCTAATGATGTGATCCTGTTAATCAAATGACAACTCATGTCTATGGTTAGGAAACATAACCATCATTGATTCAACGAGCTAGTTAAGTAGATGCAAACTAGTGACACTCTGTTTGTCTATGTATTCACACATGTACTAAGTTTCCGGTTAAGACAATTCTAGCATGAATAATAAACATTTATCATGATATAAGGAAATATAAATAACAACTTTATTATTGCCTCTACGGCATATTTCCTTCAGTCTCCCACTTGCACTAGAGTCAATAATCTAGATTACATTGTAATGATTCTAACACCCATGGAGTCTTGGTGCTGATCATGTTTTGCTCGTGAGAGAGGCTTAGTCAACGGGTCTGCAACATTTAGATTCGTATGTATCTTGCAAATCTCTATGTCTCCCTCCTTGACTTGATCGCGGATGGAATTGAAGCGTCTCTTGATGTGCTTGGTTCTCTTGTGAAACCTAGATTCCTTTGCCAAGGCAATTGCACCAGTATTGTCACAAAATATTTTCATTGGACCCGATGCACTAGGTATGCCACCTAGATCGGATATGAACTCCTTCATCCAGACTCCTTCATTTGCTGCTTCCGAAGGAGCTATGTATTCCACTTCACACATAGACCCCTCCATGACGCTCTTCTTGGAACTGCACCAACTGACAGCTCCACCATTCAATAAAAACACGTATCCAGTTTGTGACTTAGAGTCATCCGGATCATTGTCAAAGCTTGCATCGACGTAACCGTTTATGACGAGGTCTTTGTCACCTCCATGTACGACAAACATATCCTTAGTCCTTTTTAGGTATTTCAGGATGTTCTTGACCGCTGTCCAGTGATCCACTCCTGGATTACTTTGGTACCTCCCTTCTAAACTTATAGCACGGCACACATCAGGTCTGGTACACAGCATTGCATACATGATAGAGCCTATGGTTGAAGCATAGGGAACACCTTTCATTTTCTCTCTATCTTCTTCAGTGGTCAGGTATTGAGTCTGACTCAACTTCACACCTTGTAATATAGGCAAGAACCCTTTCTTTTCCTGATCCATTTTGAACTTCTTCAAAACTTTATCAAGGTATGTGCTTCGTGAAAGTCCAATTAAGTGTCTTGATCTATCTCTATAGATCTTGATGCCCAATATATAAGCAGCTTCACTGAGGCCTTTCATTGAATAATTCTTATTCAAGTATCCTTTTATGCTATCCGGAAATTCAGTATCATTTCCAATCAACAATATGTCATCTACATATAATATAAAAAATGCTACGGAGCTCCAACTCACTTTCTTGTAAATATAGGCTTCTCCAAAAGTCTGTATAAAACCATATGCTTTGATCACACTATCAAAGCGTATTATTCCAACTCCGAGAGGCTTGCACCAGTCCATAAATGGATCGCTGGAGCTTGCACACTTTGGTAGGACCTTTTGGATTGACAAAACCTTCTGGTTGCATCATATACAACTCTTCTTTAAGGTATCCATTAAGGAATGCAGTTTTGACATCCATTTACCAAATTTCATAAAATGCGGCAATTGCTAACATGATTCGGACGGACTTAAGCATCACTACGGGTGAGAAGGTCTCATCGTAGTCAACTCCTTGAACTTGTCGAAAACCTTTTGCAACAAGTCGATCTTTATAGACAGTAACATTACCGTCAACGTCAGTGTTCTTCTTGATGATCCATTTATTCTCTATGGCCCGCCGATCATCGGGCAGGTCAACCAAAGTCCACACTTTGTTTTCATACATGGATCCCACCTCAGATTTCATGGCCTCAATCCATTTTGCGGAATCTAGGCTCATCATCGCTTCCTCATAGTTCGTAGGTTCGTCATGGTCAAGTAACATGACTTCCAGAACAGGATTACCGTACCACTTCGGTGTGGATCTTACTCTTGTTGACCTATGAGGTTCGTTAGTAACTTGATCAGAAGTTTCATAATCATCATAATTAGCTTCCTCACTTACTGGTGTAGGAATAACTAGAACTGATTTCAGTGATGAACTACTTTCCAATAAGGGAGAAGGTACAATTACCTCGTCAAGTTCTACTTTCCTCCCACTCACTTCTTTCGAGAGAAACTCCTCTTCTAGAAAGGATCCATTCTTAGCAACGAATATCTTTCCTTCAGATCTGTGATAGAAGGTGTACCCAACAGTCTCCTTTGGGTATCCTATGAAGACATATTTCTCCGATTTGGGTTCAAGCTTATCAGGTTGAAGTTTCTTCACATAAGCATCGTAACCCCAAAATTTAAGAAATGACAACTTGGGTTTCTTGCCAAACCACAGTTCATAAGCTATTGTCTCAACGGGTTTAGATGGTGCCCTATTTAACGTGAATCCAGCTGTCTCTAAAGCATAACCCCAAAATGATATCAGTAAATCAGTGAGAGACATCATAGATCGCACCATATCTAGTAAAGTACGATTATGACGTTCGGACACACCATTACGCTGTGGTGTTCTAGGTGGCATGAGTTGCGAAACTATTCCGCATTGGTTCAAATGAAATCCAAACTCATAACTCAAATATTCGCCTCCACGATCAGATCGTAGAAACTTGGTTTTCTTGTTACGATGATTTTCCACTTCACTCTGAAATTCTTTGAACTTTTCAAATGTTTCAGACTTATGTTTCATTAAGTAGATATACCCATATCTGCTCAAATCATTTGTGAAGGTGAGAAAATATCGATATCTGCCACGAGCTTCAATGTTCATTGGACCACATACATCAGTATGTATGATTTCCAATAACTTTGTTGCTCGCTCCATTGTTCCGGAGAACGAAGTTTTAGTCATCTTGCCCATGAGGCATGGCTCGAAAGTATCAAGTGATTCCAAAAGTCCATCAGAATGGAGTTTCTTCATGCGCTTTACACCAATATGACCTAAACAGCAGTGGCACAAATAGGTTGCACTATCATTATCAACTCTGCATCTTTTGGCTTCAATACATGTGTATCACTACTATCAAGATTTAGTAAAAATAGACCACTCATCAAGGGTGCATGACCATAAAAGATATTACTCATATAAATAGAACAACTATTATTCTCTGATTTAAATGAATAACCGTCTCGCATTAAACAAGATCCAGATATAATGTTCATGCTCAATGCTGGCACCAAATAACAATTATTTAGGTCTAAAACTAATCCCGAATGTAGATGTAGAGGTAGCGTGCCGACGGCGATCACATCGACTTTGGAACCATTTCCCACACGCATTGTCACCTCATCCTTAGCCAATCTTTGCTTAATCCGTAGCCCTTGTTTCGAGTTGCAAATGTTAGCAACTGAACCAGTATCAAATACCCAGGCACTACTGCGAGCATTAGTAAGGTACACATCAATAACATGTATATCAAATATACCTTTCACTTTGCCATCCTTCTTCTCCGCCAAATACTTGGGGCAGTTCCGCTTCCAGTGACCAGTTCCTTTGCAGTAGAAGCACTCAGTCTCAGGCTTAGGTCCAGACTTGGGTTTCTTCACTTGAGCAGCAACTGGCTTGCTGTTCTTCTTGAAGTTCCCCTTCTTCCCTTTACCCTTTTTCTTGAAACTGGTGGTCTTGTTGACCATCAACACTTGATGCTCCTTCTTGATTTCTACCTCTGCAGCCTTTAGCATTGCGAAGAGCTCAGGAATCGTCTTATCCATCCCTTGCATATTATAGTTCATCACGAAGCTCTTGTAGCTTGGTGGCAGTGATTGAAGAACTCTGTCAATGACACTATCATCAGGAAGATTAACTTCCAGTTGAGTCAAGTGGTTGTGGTACCCAGACATTCCGAGTATATGTTCACTGACAGAACTATTCTCCTCCATCTTGCAGCTATAGAACTTATTGGAGACTTCATATCTCTCAATCCGGGCATTTGCTTGAAATATTAACTTCAACTCCTAGAACATCTCATATGCTCCATGACGTTCAAAACGTCGTTGAAGTCCCGGTTCTAAGCCGTAAAGCATGGCACACTGAACTATCGAGTAGTCATCATCTTTGCTCTGCCAGGTGTTCATAACATTTGGCGTTGCTCTTGCAGCAGGTTTATCACCTAGCGGTGCTTCCAGGATGTAATTCTTCTGTGCGGCAATGAGGATAATCCTCAAGTTACGGACCCAGTCCGTGTAGTTGCTACCATCATCTTTCAACTTAGCTTTCTCTAGGAACACATTAAAATTCAACGGAACACCAACACAGGACATCTATCTACAACAACATAGACATGCCAAATACTATTAGGTACTAAGTCTATACCTACTAATAAAGTAAGGTGCGTTTCGCCAATTTTTTCATCCGTTCACCACCGAAAAGAACTTTTTTGCTATCCGAGGTGGTACTAAATTTTTATAACTTTGTTTGCTAAAAAAAATTCGTACGTGGGCCGCGCGCCCTGGCCCAGCGAAGCCAGCCCACTTGTTTGTCTGCCCAAGCAGCTGGCGAAATATGATTTCCCGCACAAGGCAAGAAATAGTTGAGTTCCGCACAGGACAACCAATATTGGGCTGGCCCATTTTTCTTTGTTTATGTTTTTTACTTCTATTTTTATTATTATTTCCCTATCTCATTTTCCCTTCCAATTTTATTTTTCTTTTATCATTTATTTTGTAAATAAAGAATTTTCAAAAAACGTTCAGAATTAAAAAACAATTTTTTAAAAATGTTCAGAATTCCAAAATTTTGTTGATATTTTGTAAAATATTCAAAACATGCAAAAAGTTTCCCATTTTTGCAAAAAAATATTATTCAAAATTGTTCGAGATGTCTAGAAAGAAAATGGCATTTCAAAAATGCATCAATTTAAAAAAATATTATTTATTGAGTTGAATTTTCACAACAAAAATGATGTTCGTGTATAAAAGATACACATTTTCTAAAAATCTTATGAATTTTCAACACATGTTCCCCTTTTTAAAAAATGTTCACAAAGTAAAATAATGTTAATATTATTATAAAAAAATTGGTATTTTCAGAAAATGTTTGTGAATTTAAAAATATCTTCGCTTTCGTAATTTGTTCGTGTTTTTTAAAGTGTACATAATTTTAGAAAAACTGTTCCAGATTAAAAAAAATTGTTCATGTCTCTAGAATATTTAGAAACTTCATACCTTAAAATCCCCTCGATCAAAAGGATTGAAAGAAAAAGTAGATTGAATAACTCATGGGCCTTATCTGATGTACGATGAGGTAACAAAACTCTTAAATGCCCTCGATTAATGATCGGAAAAATAACAGATTGATTCTTTCACACGCGGCGAAACCGAGAAGCTAAACGTTATTTTGTCGTGTGCACGTAAGATTTTGCTTACACATATAATTGTCACTGACTTTAGATGCATACTATTTTATCTCCCGTTGCAACGCACGGGCATATGTGCTAGTTCATGATAAATTAAAGTTCAATTAATCAAATTACTTAAGAACTCCCACATAGATAGACATCTCTCTAATCATCTAAGTGATCACGTGATCCATATCAACTAAACCATGTCCGATCATCACGTGAGATGGAGTAGTTTTCAATGGTGAACATCACTATGTTGATCATATCTACTATATGATTCACGCTCGACCTTTCGGTCTCAGTGTTCCGAGGCCATATATGCATATGCTAGGCTCGTCAAGTTTAACCCGAGTATTCTGCGTGTTCAAAACTGGCTTGCACCCGTTGTATGTGAACGTAGAGCTTATCACACCCGATCATCACGTGGTGTCTTGACACGACGAACTGTAGCAACAGTACATACTCAGGGAGAACACTTATACCTTGAAATTTAATGAGATCATCTTATAATGCTACCACCGATCTAAGCAAAATAAGATGCATAAAGGATAAACATCACATATAATCAATATAACTGATATGATATGGCCATCATCATCTTGTGCCTTTGATATCCATCTCCAAAGCACCATCATGATCACCATCGTCACCGGCCTGACACGTTGATCTCCATTGAAGCATCGTTGTCGTCTTGCCAACTATTGCTTCTACGACTATCACTACCGCTTAGTGATAAAGTAAAGCAACTACATGGCGATTGCATTTCATACAATAAAGCAACAACCATATGGCTCCTACCATTTGCCAATAACTGTGTTACAAAACATGATCATCTCATACAATAAAATTTAGCATCATGTCTTGACCATATCACATCACAACATGCCCTGCAAAAACAAGTTAGACGTCGTCTACTTTGTTGTTGCAAGTTTTACGTGGCTGCTACGGGCTGAGCAAGAACCGTTCTTACCTACACATCAAAAACCACAACGCGGTATAGTGATTGGTTTTTGATCTTCAGAAAGAACCATGTTCATTGAATCCGATTCAACTAAATTTGGAGAAACTGACACCCACCAGCCGCCTATGTGTGAAGCACGTCGGTATTACCAGTCTCGCATAAGCGTACGCGTAATGTCGATCTGGGCCGCTTCATCCAATAATACCGCCGAATCAAGAATCAACTAGTGATGGAAAGCAATATGTATATACCCATGCCCACAACTCCTTTGTGTTCTACTCGTGCATATAACATCTAAGCATAAACCTAGCTTGGATGCCATTGTTGGGAACGTAGTAATTTCAAAATTTTCCTACGCACACAAGATCATGGTGATGCATAGCAACGAGAGGGGAGAGTATCGTCTATGAACCCTCGTAGACCGTAAGCGGAAGCGTTATGACAACGTGGCTGATGTAGTTGTACGTCTTCACGATCGACCGATCCCAGCACCGAAGGTACGACACCTCTGTGATCTGCACATGTTCGGCTCGGTGACGCACGCGAACTCACGATCCAGTAGAGCTTCAAGGGAGAGCTTCGTCAGCACGACGGCGTGATGATGGTGATGATGTTGCTACCGGAACAGGGCTTCGCCTAAGCACCGCTACGATATGACCGAGGTGGATTATGGTGGAGGGGGGCACCGCACACGCCATGGAACAATCAACTTGTGTGTCCTAGGGTGCCCCTGCCCCCGTATATAAAGGAGCAAGGGGGGAGGCTGGCTGGCCCTAGTGGCGCCAAAGGAGAGGAGGAATCCTCCTCCTAGTAGGAGTAGGATTCATCCTTTCCTAGTCCTACTAGGAAGGATGAAGGGGAAAGGAAAGAGAGGGAGAGGGAGAGGGAAAGAGGGGCCGCGCCCCCACCGGACACCCCTCGGGGGGCGCGCCACCTCCTGAGCTGCTGCCCTCTCTCTCCCCTAAGGCCCACTAAGGCCCAATACTTCCCCGGGGGGTTCCGGTAACCCCTCCGGCACTCCGATTTTCTCCGAAATCACCCGGAACACTTTCAGTGTCCGAATATAGCCGTCCAATATATCGATCTTTATGTATCGACCATTTTGAGACTCCTCGTCATGTCCGTGATCAAATCCGGGACTCTGAACTACCTTCGGTACATCAAAACACATAAACTCATAATATCGATCGTCACTGAACGTTAAGCGTGCGGACCCTACGGGTTTGAGAACTATGTAGACATGACCGAGACATGTCTCCGGTCAATAACCAATAGCGGAACCTGGATGCTCATATTGGTTCCTACATATTCTTCGAAGATCTTTATCGGTCAAACCGCATAACCATATACGTTGTTCCCTTTGTCATCGGTATGTTACTTGCCCGAGATCCGATCGTCGGTATCTCAATACCTAGTTCAATCTCGTTACCGGCAAGTCTCTTTACTCGTTCTATAATGCTACATCCCGTAACTAACTCATTATCTACATTGCTTGGAAGGCTTATAGTGATGTACGTTACCGAGAGGGCCTAGAGATACCTCTCCGACAATCGGAGTGACAAATCCCAATCTTGATCCATGCCAACTCAACAAATACCATCGGAGACACCTGTAGAGCACCTTTATAATCACCCAGTTACGTTGTGACGTTTGGTAGCACACAAAGTGTTCCTCCGGTATTCGGGAGTTGCATGATCTCATAGTCATAGGAACATGTATAGTTATGGAGAAAGCAATAGCAACAAACTAAACGATCATCATGCTAAGCTAACGGATGGGTCAAGTCAATCACATCATTCTCTAATGATGTGATCCCGTTAATCAAATGACAACTCATGTCTATGGTTAGGAAACATAACCATCATTGATTCAACGAGCTAGTCAAGTAGAGGCAAACTAGTGACACTCTGTTTGTCTATGTATTCACACATGTACTAAGTTTCCGGTTAATACAATTCTAGCATGAATAATTCACATTTATCATGATATAAGGAAATATAAATAACAACTTTATTATTGCCACTAGGGCATATTTCCTTCAAAACCTTAGTCAGAGGGTAATCATGAGGGCGTATCTTAACATTAAAGTGAGTCGCCAAACGAGTAGCGAAAATCCCTCCATGTATTTTACCCTTGGACTTATTAACATGGAGGTGACGTGACACAATAGCTCCCAAGCTATAAGTGTTGTCGCCCTCTAGTGCATGACGTAAAACATCAAAGTCTGGTGCACTGAGTGCACCTACTTTTTCTGTAGCAAGCAAACACTTAGCAACAAATAAAGCAAAATAATGTACGGCAGGAAAGTGTATGCTAGTGGCAGTGATGGCCGACACCCCTCTCTCATCTCCCACTGTCAAAGTATGATAAAAGGCCTCAAACTCTGCCAGCCTAGGCTCAGCTAAGCTCCCATCAGAAGGGATCATGCATATGTTACAAAATTCAGTAAGTGGCATCTGATGGGTTTCAGCATATAAATCAAACCGCACCTTAGGAGGATTATTTCTAGGAAGGAAAGTAAAACTTTGAACAAAGATGTTTGTGAGGAGATGATACTATTCGCATTCAGCTGCGATGAAGTCAGTGAGGCCGGCATTAGCAGCATATTGTGTGAACTCCTAAAGGATTCCGCCTCTTCCATGAACGGGGTGTGCGGCCATTCGCACGGCCGTACTTCCGCCAACCTCCAAGGATGGAGATCACTGTCAGATGACTCCCCAATAACACCCTTGGAGTTCTTCTTGGAACCAAACTTCCTAAAGATATTCATGGTTTTCCTATGAACAAAAATTCTGAAATTTATTAGCCCATAAAATTTTCTCAACAAAACTTCACAAGAATATTACCAACTACTCATAGGGATACATAGAGGCCATAGAAAGCATTCAAACTACTTAGAACTCTAAGAATTCAACATGCAAGCTCATCTACAGTAGCACCAAGAGTAGCCTATTATTCAAAATATAAATCACTACAACAAAAACTAATTGGACAAACGGTGGAGTCATATACCAAGCAACAATTCCCCAAAACAGTTTCGAAAACGGAGCTTCGAGCAAAGAGATCGAAATCCACGGGTTTTAGAGCAAGGACACGGGAGAGAGAGCTATGGGGAATTTTTTTTGGAGGTAGGTGATGATGTGGTGTGAAGGGATAAGTGAGGGGGACCACGTGGGGACCACAATCCACCAGGGCGCGCCTGGGGGTCCTGGCGCGCCCAGGTGGGTTGTCCCCACCTGGTGCACCTCCCTCTAATATTATTTGCACCAGAAATTCAGAAATATTTAGAAAAAATCATATTAAATTTTCACAGCATTATGAGAACTTTTATTTTTGGGTCATTTTTTATTGCATGGGAAATTCAGAAAACAGACAGAACATGGCATTTTATTTTATTTAACTAATAAAAACAAAAAACAAAAGGTAGGGACAGAAGGTAGTGCTTACTAAATTCATCAACTTCATACCGCTCAAAAATGATCCATTAATAAGGTTGATCAAGTCTTATTAACAACCACTTTCGATTAGCATGAAACCGAACAACTTTCGTACATCACTAAGTTACCTCAATGGGGATATGAATGTCCCCAACAATAAGCATTTCATATTTCTTTTTGACAGTAGGTAGAGGTATTTGAAAACTTCCAATAGTGATTGTCGGAGATTTTTCAATATATTTAATACCATTCACTTGGAATTGTTTCTTCGAAAAGTGCACCGTATGCTCATTACCATTGATATGAAAAGTGACCTTGCTTTTATTGCAATCAATAGCAGCCCCTGCAGTATTCAAGAAGGGTCTACCAAGGATAATCGACATGCTGTCGTCCTCGGTCATCTCAAGTATTACAAAGTCAGTCAAAATAGTAACATTAGCAACAACAACGGGCACATCCTCACAGATACCGATAGGTATGGCTGTTGATTTGTCAGCCATTTGCAAAGATATTCCAGTAGGTGTGAGTTTATTCAAATCAAGTATTTTATATAAAGAGAAAGGCATAACACTAACACCAGCTCCTAAATCACATAAAGCAGTTTTCACATAATTCTTTTTGATGGAGCAAGGTATAGTTGGTATTCCCGGATCTCCAAGTTTTTTAGGTACTCCATCTTTAAAAGTATAATTAGCAAGCATAGTGGAGATTTCAGCTTCCGGTATTTTTCTCTTATTAGTGATGATGTCTTTCATATACTTTGCATAAGGAGGCATTTTCAAGATATCAGTCAAGCGAGTAGGCAAAAAGACTGGCCTTAGCATTTCAGCAAAGCGTTCAAATTCTTCATCATCATTCTCTTTAGTTGACTTAGGTGGAAAAGGCATAGGCTTTTGAACCCGTGGTTCTCTTTCCTTACCGTGTTTTCTAGCAACAAAGTCATTTTTATCACACCTTTTATTCTTAGGTTGTGGGTTATCAAGATCAATAGGTGGTTCTTCTTGGGGAACGTAGCATGCAATTTCAAAAAAAATCCTACGCTCATGCAAGATCTATCTTGGAGAAGCATAGCAACAAGAGGGGGAGATTGTTTCCACGTACCCTCGTAGACCGAAACCAGAAGCGTTTGACAACGCGGTTGATGTAGTCAAACTTCTTCTTGTTCCGACCGATCAAGTACCAAACGTATGGCACCTCCGAGTTGTGCACACGTTCAACTCGATGACGTCCCTCAAACTCTTGATCCATCAAAGTGTCGAGGGAGGGTTTCGTCAGCACGACGGTGTGGTGACGGTGATGGTGAACTAATCCGCGCAAGGCTTCGCCTAAGCACTATGTGAATATGACCGGAGGTGTAAACTATGGAGGGGGTGGCACACACGGCTAACAATGTTTGTTGTGTGTTCTAGCGGTGCCCCCCTCATATATATAGGTTGGAGGGGAGGAGAGGCAGACAAGGGGGCACCTCAAGTAGGAGGAATCCTACTTGGGGTCCTCCCAATTCGGCCTCCCTCCTTTCCTATTCCTATTCGGAGTAGGAAGGGAAGAGGGGGAAGGCGGAATCCTATTCCCTTTTTCCTTTCCTTCTTCCCCTTTCCTTCTCCAATTTTTCCAGCCAATATGGGGGTGCACCAGCCCCTTTGTGGCTGGTGTGTTTCCCCTCGTGGCCCATTAGGCCCATATAGCTTGCCGGGGGTTGCCCGGAACCCCTTTCGGTGACCCGATACGTACCCGATACCCCGAACACTTCCGGTGTCTGAATACTATCATCTTATATATGAATCTTTACCTCACGACCATTTGAAGACTCCTCGTCATGTCCAGGATATCATCTGGGACTCCGAAAAACATTCGGTCACCACATCACATAACTTATATAATACAAAATCATCATCGAACGTTAAGCGTGCGGACCCTATGGGTTCGAGAACTATGTAGACATGACCGAGACACCTCTCCGGTCAATAACCAACTACGGAACCTGGATGCTCATATTGGTTCTTACATATTCTACGAAGATCTTTATCGGTCAAACCGTAATGACCACATTCGTTATTCCCTTTGTCATCGGTATGTTACTTGCCCGAGATTTGATCATCGGTATCTTCATACCTAGTTCGATCTCATTACTGGGAAGTCTCTTTACTCATTCCGTAATGCATCATCCCGCAACTAAATCATTATTCACATTGCTTGCAAGGCTTATTATGATGTGCATTACCGGAGGGCCCAAAGATACCTCTCCGATACTCGGAGCGACAAATCCTAATCTCGATATATGCCAACCCAACAAACACCTTCGGAGATACCTATATAGCATCTTTATAATCACCCAGCTACCGGATGGGTCTTGTCCATCACATGATTATCCTAATGATGTGATCCTGTTCATAAAATGACAACACATGTCTGTGGTTAGGAAACTTAGCCATCTTTGATTAATGAGCTAGTCTAGTAGAGGCTTACTAGGGACACGGTGTTTTGTCTATGTATCCACGCATGTATCAAGTTTCCGGTTAATACAATTCTAGCATGAATAATAAACATTTATCATGATATAAGGAAATATAAATAACAACTTTATCATTGCCTCTAGGGCATATTTCCTTCAGTCTCCCACTTGCACTAGAGTCAATAATCTAGTTCACATCGCCATGTGATTAACACCAATAGTTCACATCACCATGTGATTAACAGCCATAGTTCACATCGCCATGTGACCAACACCCAAAGGGTTTACTAGAGTCAATAATCTAGTTCACATCACCATGTGATTAACACCGAAAGAGTACTAAGGTGTGATCATGTTTTGCTTGTGAGAGAGGTTTAGTCAACGGGTCTGCCATATTCAGATCCTTATGTATTTTGCAAACTTCTATGTCTACAATGCTCTGCACCGAGCTACTCTAGCTAATTGCTCCCACTTTCAATATGTATCCAGATTGATACTCAGAGTCATCTGGATCGGCGTAAAAGCTTGCGTCGACGGAACTATTTACGACGAACTCCTTATCACCTCCATAACCGAGAAACATTTCCTTAGTCCTCTTTAGGTACCTAAGGATAATTTTGACCGCTGTCCAATGATCTACTCCTGGATCACTATTGTACCCCCTTGCCAAACTCATGGCAAGGTACACAATAGGTCTGGTATACAACATGACATACTTTATAGAACCTATGGCTGAGGCATAGAGAATGACTTTAATTCTCTCTCTATCTTCTTCCATGGTCGGGTTTTGAGTCTTACTCAACTTCATACCTTACAACTCAGGCAAGATCTCCTTCTTTGACTGATCCATTTTGAACTCCTTCAAAATCTTATCAAGGTATGTACTCATCGAAAGTCTTATCAAGCGTCTTAATCTATCTCTATAGATCTTGATGCCCAATATGTAAGCAGCTTCACCGAGGTCTTTCTTTGAAAAACTCCTTTCAAATACTCCTTTATGTTTTCGAGAATATTCTACATCATTTTCGATCAACAATATGTCATTCACATATACTTATCAGAAAGGCTGTAGTGCTCCCACTCACTTTCTTGTAAATACAGCCTTCATCGCAAGTCTATATAAAACTATATGCTTTGATCAACTCATCAAAGCATATATTCCAACTCAGAGATGCTTGCATCAGTTCCATAGATGGATCACTGGAGCTTGCACACTTTGTTAGCACCATTAGGATCGACTAAACCTTTGGTTGCATCATATACAACTCTTCTTTAATAAATCCATTAAGGAATGTAGTTTTGACATCCATTTGCCAGATTTCATAAAACGCGTCAATTGCTAACATGATTCGGACAAACTTAAGCATCGCTACGAGTGAGAAAATCTCATCATAGTCAACACCTTGAACTTGTCGAAAACATTTTGCGACAATTCGAGCTTTGTAGATAGTAACACTACCATCATCGTCTGTCTTCCTCTTGAAGATCCATTTATTCTCAATGGCTTGCCGATCATCGGACAATTCCACCAAAGTCCACACTTTGTTCTCATACATGGATCCTATCTCGGATTTCATGGCCTCAAGCCATTTTGTGAAATCTGGGCTCATCATCGCTTCCTCATAGTTCGTAGGTTCGTCATGGTCTAGTAACATGACTTCCAGAACAGGATTAACATACCACTTTGGTGCAGAACATGCTCTGGTTGACCTACGAGGTTCGTTAGTAACTTGATCTGAAGTTTCATGATCATTATCATTAGCTTCCTCTCTTGTTGGTGTAATCATCACGGAAACGGTTTTCTGTGATGAGCTACTTTCAAATTCGAGAGAAGGTACAATTACCTCATAAAGTTCTACTTTCCACCCACTCACTTCTTTCGAGAGAAACACCTTCTCTAGAAAGGATCCATTCTTAGCAACAAAGATCTTGCCTTCGGATCTGTGATAGAAGGTGTACCCAACAGTTTCTTTTGGGTAACCTATGAAGATGTACTTCTCCGATTTGGGTTCGAGCTTATCAGGTTGAAGCTTTTTCACGTAAGCATCGCAACCCCAAACTTTAAGAAACGACAACTTAGGTTTCTTGCCAAACCACAATTCATACGGTGTCGTCTCAACGGATTTAGATGGTGACCTATTTAACGTGAATGCAGTTGTCTGTAATGCATAACCCCAAAACGATAGTGGTAAATCGGTAAGAGACATCATAGATCGTACCATATCTAATAAAGTACGGTTACGACGTTCGGACACACCATTACGCTGTGGTGTTCTAGGTAGCGTGAGTTGTGAAACTATTCCACATTGTTTTAAATGAAGGCCAAACTTGTAACTCAAATATTCGCCTCCGTGATCAGATCGTAGAAACTTTATTTTTTTGTTACGATGATTTTCCACTTCACTCTGAAATTCTTTGAACTTTTCAAATGTTTCATACTTATGTTTCATTAAGTAGATATGCCCATATCTGCTCAAATAATCTGTGAAAGTCAGAAAATAACGATACCCGCCGCGAGGCTCAACACTCATCGGACCGCATACATCGGTATGTATTATTTTCAATAAGTCAGTTGCTTGCTGCATTGTTCCGGAGAATGGAGTCTTAGTCATCTTGCCCATGACGCATGATTCGCAAGTATCAAAAGATTCATAATCAAGTGATTCCAAAAGTCCATCTGCATGGAGTTTCTTCATGCGCTTTACACCAATATGATCTAAACGACAGTGCCACAAGTATGTTGCACTATCATTATCAACTTTGCATCTTTTGGCATCAATTTTATGAATATGTGTATCACTATGATCGAGATTCAATAAACCATTCACATTGGGTGTATAACCATATAAGGTTTTATTCATGTAAACAGAACAACAATTATTCTCTGACTCAAATGAATAACAGTATTGCAATAAACATGATCAAATCATATTCATGCTCAACACATACACCAAATAACATTTATTTAAGGTTCAACACTAATCCCGAAGGTAGAGGGAGTGTGCGATGGTGATCGTATCAATCTTGGAATGACCTCCAACACACATTGTCACCTCGTCCTTAACTAGTCTCTATTCATTCTGCAACTCCCGTTTCGAGTTACTAAATTTAGCAACTGAACTGGTATCAAATACCCAGGGGCTGCTATGAACACTAGCAAAGTACACATCAATAATATGTATATCAAATATACCTTTGTTCACTTTGCCATCCTTCTTATCCGCCAAATATTTGGGGCAGTTCTGCTTCTAGTGACCATTTCCTTTGTAGTAGAAGCACTCAGTTTCAGGCTTGGGTCTAGTTGTAGGCTTCTTCATGGGAGTGGCAACTTGCTTGCCATTCTTCTTGAAGTTCCCTTTCTTTCCCTTGCCCTTTTTCTTGAAACTAGTGGTCTTGTTAACCATCAACACTTGATGCTATTTCTTGATTTCTACCTTCGCTGTTTTCAGCATCATGAAGAGCTTGGGAATCGTTTTCGTCATCCCTTGCATATTATAGTTCATCACGAAGTTCTAGCAACTTGGTGATAGTGACTAGAGAACTCTATCAATCACTATCTTATCTGGAAGATTAACTCCCACTTGATTCAGACGATTGCAGTACCCAGACATTCGGAGCACATTCTCACTGGTTGAGCTATTCTCCTCCATCTTGTAGGCAAAGTACTTGTTAGAGGTCTCATACCTCTCGACTCGGGCATGAGTCTGAAATACCAATTTCAGCTCTTAGAACATCTCATATGCTCCGTGGCATTCAAAACATTTTTGAAGTCCCGGTTCTAAGCCATAAAGCATGGTGCACTAAACTATCAAGTAGTCATCATACTGAGCTTGTCAAACATTCATAACGTCTGCATCAGCTCCTACAACAGGTCTGTCACCTAGCGGTGCATCAAGGACATAATTCTTCTGTGCGGCAATGAGGATAATCCTCAAATCACAGACCCAGTCCGAATCATTACTACTATCATCTTTCAACTTAGTTTTCTCTAGGAACATATCAAAAACATAGGGGAGCTACAACGCGAGCTACTGATCTACAACATAATTTGCAAATACTATCAGGACTAAGTTCATGATAAATTAAAGTTCAGTTAATCAAATTACTTAAGAACTCCCACTTAGATAGGCATCCCTAGAGTCATCTAAATGATTACATGATCCAAATCAACTAAACCATGTCTGATCATCACATGAGATGGAGTAGTCTTCAATGGTGAATATCTCTATGTTGATCATATCTACTATATGATTCACGTTCGACCTTTCGGTCTCTAGTGTTCTGAGGCCATGTCTGTACATGCTAGGCTCGTCAAGTTTAACCTGAATATTCCGCATGTGCAAAACTGTCTTGCACCCATTGTATGTGAACATAGACCTTATCACACCTGATCATCACATGGTGTCTCGGCACGACAAACTATCGCAACGATGCATACTCAGGGAGAACACTTATACCTTGAAATTTTAGTGAGGGATCATCTTATAATGCTACAGCCGTACTAAGCAAAATAAGATGCATAAAAGATAAACATCACATGCAATCAAAATATGTGACATGATATGGCCATCATCATCTTGTGCCTTTGATCTCCATCTCCAAAGCACAATCATGATCTCCATCATCACCGGCTTGACACCTTGATCTCCATCGTGGTATCATTGTCGTCCCGCCAACTATTGCTAACACATAGTGATAAAGTAAAGCAATTACATGGTGATTACATTTCATACAATAAAGCGACAACCATAAGGTTCCTGCCAGTTGCCGATAACTTTTACAAAACATGATCATCTCATACATCAACGTATATCACATCATGTCTTGACCATATCACATCACAACATGCCCTGCAAAAACAAGTTAGACGTCCTCTACTTTGTTGTTGCAAGTTTTACGTGGCTGCTACGGGCTTCTAGTAAGAATCGCTCTTACCTATGCATCAAAACCACAATGATGTTTCGTCAAGTTTGCTGTTTCAACATTCAACAAGGACCGGCATAGTCAAATTCGATTCAACTATAGTTGGAGAAACAGACACCCGCCGGCCACCTTTATGCAAAACAAGTTGCATGTCTGTTGGTGGAACCGGTCTCATGAATGTGGTCATGTAAGGTTGGTCCGGGCCGCTTCATCCAACAATACCGCCAAATCAAAATAAGATGTTGGTGGTAAGCAGTATGACTATGATCACCCACAACTCTTTGAGTTCTACTCGTGCATATCATCTATGCATAAACCTGGCTCGGATGCCATTGTTGGGGAACATAGCATGCAATTTCAAAAAAATTCCTATTCTCACACAAGATCTATCTAGGAGATGCATGGCAATGAGAGGGGGAGATTGTGTCCATGTACCCTCGTAGACCGAAAGCGGAAGCATTTGACAACGCGGTTGATGTAGTCAAACTTCTTCTCGTTCTAACCGATCAAGTACGGAACGTACGGCACCTTCGAGTTCTGCACACGTTCAACTCGATAACGTCCCTCGAACTCTTGATCCATCAAAGTGTCAAGGGAGAGTTCTGTCAGCACGATGGCATGGTGACGGTGATGGTGAACTAATCCGCGCAGGGCTTCACCTAAGCACTACGTGAATATGACCGGAGGCGTAAACTGTGGAGGGGGGCGCCGCACATGGCTAACAATGTTTGTTGTGTGTTCTAGCGGTGCCCCCTCATATATATAGGTTGGATGGGAGGAGAGGCAGCCAAGGGGGCGCCCCAAGTAGGAGGAATCCTACTTGGGGTCCTCCCAATTCGGCCTCCCTCCTTTCCTATTCCTATTCGGAGTAGGAAGGGAAGAGGGGGAAGGGGAATCCTATTCCCTTTTTTCCTTTCCTTATTCCCCTTTCCTTCTCCATTTTTGCCAGCCCATATGGGGGGGGGGGCGCACCAGCCCCTTTGTGGCTGGTGTGTTTCCCCTCTTGGCCTATTAGGCCCATATAGCTTGCCGGGGTTGCCCGGAACCCCTCCTGGTGACCTGATACGTACCCGGTAGCCCATGAGGGAGTCCTGGACTAAGGGGTCCCCGGGCGTCCAGCCTGTTAGTCATGGGCCGGACTAATGGGCTGTGAAGATACAAAGACCAAAGACTCTACCCGTGTCCGGATGGGACTCTACTTGGCGTGGAAGGCAAGCTTGGCGACAAAATATGAAGATTCCTTTCACTGTAACCGACTTTATGTAACCCTAGATCCCTCCAGTGTCTATATAAACCAGAGGGCTAGATCCTTAGAGAGGAGGAAGGAAGATAGGCTAGATTTCTAGGGTTTTAGCCATTACGATCTTGTGGTAGATCAACTCTTGTAACCCCCATACTCATCAATATTAATCTAGCAGGACATAGGGTTTTACCTCCATCGAGAGGGCCCGAACCTGGGTAAACATTGTGTTCCCCGTCTCCTATTACCATCAACCTCAGATGCACAGTTTGGGACCCCCTACCCAAGATCCGCCGGTTTTGACACCGACATTGGTGCTTTCACTGAGAGTTCCGCTATGCCGTCGCCAAGAGGATCGATGGCCCCGTCAATTATCCACAACAACATTGTCCAGGGAGAAACCTTCCTCCCCGGACAGATTTTCGTGTTCGGCAGCTTCGCACCGCGGGTCAATTCGCTTGGCCATCTAGAGCAGATCGATAGCTACGCCCCTGGCCATCAGGTCAGATTTGGAAGCTTGAACTACGTCGCAGACATTCGCGGAGACTTGATCTTCGACAGATTCGAGACCGCGGCAGTAGCCGCTCCCTGTCACCATGTTGAACATGGCTTAAATCTATCATCGAACTACACCCAAGAGATAGAACCTACAACTGCTCCAGCTCTAGATCCGAAGAAGGTCACGCCATCCGAGGACGGGAGGCTCAACCCCACCACGGAGGACACTGACTTAGCGGTGTTGGAGCCACACACAGCCCCAACCCCAAGTGAGATCTGTGATGCGAGAACCTCGGACACGTTTCCGGCTACAGGTTTTAAAGCCTGCGCGTCCGCACATGACGAGCTTGATCGGTCGTCGATCATTGAATTCAGCTCTGCGGACATCTTCCGACACTCACCTTTAGGCGACGTGCTAAACTCATTAACTCATTAAAAACACTCTCCCTAGTGGGGGACTCACAACCGAATTATATCCGGTTTGAACTGGGGGCCGATGACGGAGAATTTCGCTTCGCACCCCCCGCCCACTTAATAGCCACTGTTGAAGACCTAACTGACATGCTCGATTACGGCTCCGATGGCATCGATGGTATGGACGATGATGCCGGAGAAGAAGAGGCCCAAAACCCACCGTTCACCGGACGCTGGACGGCCACTTCCTCGTATGACGTATACATGGTGGATGCACCAAAAGAGGATAGTGGCGATGACAAGGAAGATCCGGTTGAGGATAAACCTCCCGAGATACAACCAAAGCGCCGGCGTCAGCGGCGCCGCTCTAAGTCATGCTGCAGCAAAGACAGCAACACCAGCACGGGATAAGATAACACTCTGGACAGTGACGAAGACAATGAAGACCCCGTTCAGCCAACTTCCGAACAGGACGAACGGGAAGATGGGCGAGTCAGCCCTGACGAACAGGCCGTACACGTAGACTCGGAGGATAGTAATTACCTTCCACTCTCCGAGGATGAGGCAAGCCTCGGCACCGAGGATTTCATCGTGCCCGAGGAGCCCCTCGAGCAGGAGCGCTTTAAGTGCCGGCTGATAGCCACTGCAAGGAGCCTGAAAAATAAGCAGCAACAACTTCAAGTTGATCAAGATCTGCTCAATGACAGACGGACTCGATCTGAACTACGTCACGAACTGGCCCGATATAGAGGCACCGCACACCCTCTCTACTTCACTGACGAAGTCATGGAACATGAATTCCCAGAAGCGTTGAAACCCGTGAATATCGAATCATATGATGGAACCACAGACCCCGACGTATGGATTGGAGACTTCATTCTCCATATTCATATGGCCCGTGGCGATGATCTTCATGCCATTAAATACCTCCCCCTAAAACTCAAAGGGCCAACCCTGCACTGGCTGAACAACCTGCCCGAAAATTCCATTGGCAGCTGGGAGGACTTGGAAGAAGCTTTCATTGACAACTTCCAAGGTACATATGTTTGACATGTCTCCAACGTATCTATAATTTTTGATTGTTCCATGCTATTATATTATCTGTTTTGGATGTTTATGGGCTTTATTATACACTTTTATATTATTTTTGGGACTAACCTATTAACCAGAGGCCCAGCCCAAATTGTTGTTTTCTTGCCTATTTCAATGTTTCGAAGAAAAGGAATATCAAACAGAGTCCAAACGGAATGAAACCTTCGGGAAAGTTATTTTTGGAATGGAAGCAATCCAGGAGACTTGGAGTAGACGTCAGGGAAGCTTCGAGGTGGCCACGAGGCAGGGAGGAGCGCCTGCCCCCCTGGGCGCGCCCCCACCCTTGTGGGCCCCTCGTGGCTCCCCTGACCGACTTCTTTCGCCTATATATGTCCATATACCCTAAAAAGGTCGAGGAACAGAATAAATCAGAAGTTTCGCCGCCAGAAGCCTCCATAGCCACCGAAAACCAATCTAGACCCGTTCCGGCACCCTGCCAGAGGGGGGAATCCCTCTCCGGTGGCCATCTTCATCATCCCGGCGCTCTCCATGATGAGGAGGGAGTAGTTCTCCCTCGGGGCTGAGGGTATGTACCAGTAGCTATGTGTTTGATCTCTCTCTCTCTCGTGTTCTTGAGGTGGTACGATCTTGATGTATCGCGAGCTTTGGTATTATAGTTGGATCTTATGATGTTTCTCCCCCTCTACTCTCTTGTAATGGATTGAGTTTTCCCTTTGAAGTTATCTTACCAGATTGAGTCTTTAAGGATTTGAGAACACTTGATGTATGTCTTGCACATGCTTATCTATGGTGACAATGGGATATCATGTGATCCACTTGATGTATGTTTTGGTGATCAACTTGCGAGTTCCGTGAACTCGTGAACTTATGCATAGGGGTTGGCACACGTTTTCGTCTTGACTCTCTAGTAGAAACTTTGGGGCACTCTTTGAGGTTCTTTGTGTTGGTTGAATACATGAATCTGAGATTGTGTGAAACATATCGTATAATCATACCCACGGATAGTTGAGGTGACACTGGAGTATCTAGGTGACTTTAGGGTTTTGGTTGATTTGTGTCTTAAGGTGTTATTCTAGTACGAACTCTAGGATAGATTGAACGGAAAGAATAGCTTCATGTTATTTTACTATGGACTCTTGAATAGATCGATCAGAAAGGATAACCGAGGGAGTCCTGGATTAGGGGGTCTCAGGACAGCTGGACTATATCCTTTGGCTGGATTGTTGGACTATGAGGATACAAGATTGAAGACTTCGTCCCGTGTCCGGATGGGACTCTCCTTGGCATGGAAGGCAAGCTAGGCAATACGGATATGTAGATCTCCTCCCTTGTAACTGACTCTGTGCAACCCTAGCCCCCTCCGATGTCTATATAAACCGGAGGGTTTAGTCCGTAGGACAACATACAATCATACCATAGGCTATCTTCTAGGGTTTAGCCTCTACGATCTCGTGGTAGATCAACTCTTGTAATACTCATATCATAAAGAACAATCAAGCAGGACGTAGCGTATTACCTCCATCAAGAGGGCCCAAACCTGGGTAAACATCGTGTCCCTTGCCTCCTGTTACCATCCGCCTTAGACGCACAGTTCGGGACCCCCTTACCCGAGATCCACCGGTTTTTACACCGACATTGGTGCTTTCATTGTGAGTTCCACTGTGTCGTCACCGTAAGGCTTGATGGCTCTTTCAATCATCGGTAGCGATGCGGTCCAGGGTGAGGTTTTCCTCCCCAGAAAGATTTTTGTATTTCGCGGCTTCGCACTGCGGGCCAATTCGCTTGGCCATCTAGAGCAGATTGAGAGCTACGCCCCTGGCCATCAGGTCAGATTCGGAAACTTGAACTACACTGCCGACATCCACGGAGACTTGATCTTCGACGAAGTCGATCCTGTGTCAGGTGCGCCGCACAGTCACGACGAGCACGGCGTAACTCTGACATCGGACAGTGTTCGGGAGATCGCATCTGCAACTACTCTGACTTTCAATCCGGAGCAAATCACGCCATCCAAGGACGGAGGGATAGACCTCGCCATGGAGGCCGCACTCTCAGTGGCGATGGAGCTGGATATTGACTTCCCCCCTTACGAGAGCCGTGTCGCCGAACCACTGGATTCATCTCCAGCCATGGACTCCGAGCCGCCTGCATCCACGCCCATCGAGTCCGACTGGGCACCGATCATGGAGTTCACCTCCGCAGATATCTTTCAGCACTCACCTTTCGACGATGTGCTAAATTCATTGAGGTCTCTCTCCTTGTTAGGAGAACCTTGGCCGAACTATGTCCGGCTAGAATGGGATGTGGACGACGAAGAAATTTGCTAGCCACCCACCACCCACTTAGTAGCCACTGTCGACGATTTAACCAACATGCTCGACTTCGACTCCGAAGACATCGACGGTATGGACGATGATGCAGGAGACGAACAGGAACCACCGCCCACGGGGCGCTGGACCGCCACCTCATCATATGATATATACATGGTGGACACCCCCAAAGAAGGCAATGGCGATGAGACAGCGGAAGATAACCCCTCCAAGAAGCAACCCAAGCGCCGACGTTAGCGGCGCCGCTCTAAGTCCCGCCACAGCAAAAGTAGTGATACCGGCACAGGAGATAATAACACTCCAGATAGTGTCGAAGACAACCACAATCCCCTCCAGCACGATGTAGAGCGGGAAGATGAACAAGCCAGCCCTCCAGAGCAGGCAGCAGATGGAGAACCAGAAGAGGACAATTACATGCCCCTCTCCGAAGATGAGGTGAGCCTCGGCGACGAAGAATTTATCGTACCTGAGGATCCTGTCGAGCAGGAGCGCTTCAAGTGCCGGCTTATGGCCACAACAAATAGCCTGAAGAAAAAGCAACAACAGCTTCAAGCTGATCAAGACTTGCTAGCAGACAGATGGACCGAAGTCCTTGCAGCGGAGGAATACAAACTCGAGCGCCCCTCCAAGAGTTACCCAAAACGCAGGTTGCTACCTCACCTCGAGGAGGAAGCATTGAAACCTCATTCACCATTGTACGATGCGGCTGACCGGCCACCGCGTGGCCGAGCCAGAGAGGCGTTTCAGCCTGAAGTTCAGCCTGCACCCCACCGCCACTCAATCAAAAATACCAAGGCCTGGGGCAACACACAGGACCTGCGAGACATATTGAATAGCAGGGAAAAACTTGCAAGGTCAATATACGGGTCACGGGCATGCGCGCCAACACAGGACAATGATCGTCGCGCCGGATACACCAAAGGTAAATCCAGCCGGGCCGAATATAGCAGACCAGACTCATATGAACTGCGTCGTGACATAGCCCGGCACAAAGGCACCGCACACCCCCTATGCTTCACTGATGAAGTTATGGATCACGAATTCCCGGAGGGTTTTAAACCCGTTAATATCGATTCATATGATGGTACAACAGATCCCGCTGTATGGATCGAGGATTTCCTTCTTCACATCCACATGGCTCGCGGTGACGATCTACATGCCATCAAGTACCTCCCACTAAAACTCAAAGGACCAGCTCGGCATTTGCTGAATAGCTTGCCAGCAGACTCCGTCGGCAATTGGGAGGATTTGGAAGACACAATCCTTGACAACTTCCAGGGCAGTTATGTGCGACCACCGGATGCTGATGACTTGAGCCATATAACTCAGCAGCCAGGGGAATCCGCCAGGCAATTCAGGACACGGTTCCTGACTAAGAAAAACCAAATTGTGGACTGTACGGATGCAGACGCCCTAGTGGCATTCAAGCATAACATCTGTGATGAGTGGCTTGCCTGCCACCTTGTCCAGGAGAAGCCGAAGTCTATTGCAGCCCTCACGACACTCATGACCCGCTTTTGCGTGAGCGAGGGTAGCTGGCTGGCTCATAGCAACAACACATCAAGTAATCCAGGCACTTCGGATACCAAAGATGCCAACGGCAGACCATGTCGTAACAGACCAAAGCACCGCAACAACAGCGATAACACCGATGACACGGCGGTCAATGCCGGATTCAGAGGCTCTAGATCCGGTCAGCGGAAAAAGCCATTTAAAAGAAGTACTCCGGCTCCGTCCAGTTTGGATCGCATACTAGATCGCTCGTGTCAAATCCACGGCACCCCCGACAAGCCAGCCAATCACACAAACAGAGAATGCTGGGTGTTCAACCAGGCCGGCAAGTTAAACGCCGAAAGCAAGGACAAGGGGCTGCATAGTGACGACGATGAGGAGCCCCGGCTGCCGAACACGGGAGGACAGAAGGGGTTCCCCCCACAAGTGAAGACGGTGAACATGATATACGCAACCCAAATTCCCAAGAGGGAGCGGAAGCGTGCACTAAGGGACGTCTATGCGATGGAGCCCGTCGCCCCAAAGTTCAACCCATGGTTCGCTTGTCCGATCACCTTTGATCGTAGGGACCACCCCACTAGTATCCGTCATGGCGGATCCGCCGCACTGGTCTTAGACCCCATCATAGACGGATTTCACCTCACTCAAGTCCTTATGGACGGCGGCAGCAGCCTGAACCTGCTCTATCAGGATACAATGCGAAAAATGGGTATCGATCCCTCGAGGATCAAACCCACCAAAACCACCTTTAAAGGCGTCATCCCAGGTGTAGAGGCCCATTGCATGGGCTCAATCACATTGGAAGTGGTCTTCGGATCACCGAACAACTTCCGAATCGAGGAGTTAATCTTTGACATCGTCCTGTTTCGCAGTGGCTATCACGCACTGCTCGGACGAACAGCATTTGCAAAATTCAATGCAGTACCGCATTACGCATACCTCAAGCTCAAGATGCCAGGACCTAGGGGGGTCATAACAGTAAAAGGAAACACATAACGCTTGCTCCGCCCGGAAGAGCACACTGCAGCCCTCGCAGTAGAAGCACAAAGCAGCCTTTTAAGGCAAACCACTAATTCGGCGATACAGCCCCCGGACACCTTCAAGCGAGTCCGGAGTAAACTGCAACAGGATCGCCTGGCACGTTCAGAGCTCGCCTAGCAATTCGGCCCCCGTCCCATTCCCAGTAAAGCGACGAAATCCATGCCGCGCGTACATAATTATGCACTGAAAATACCATGGACATAGGCGGGGGCACGATCAGGGCACGTCCCGCAATGCGGCTTAACCGCCCTAGGGGCTGTATACCTTTATCATTTATTTTCTCTTTCAGGGCCTAACTCTCTGGAAGCCCTTTCCGACAGTATGATTGCCGGACACATTATGGGAAGGAACAACCAAGGCGGCAAGAAGCTAAGATGTACACGGGAACCCCCAGGTGGTCTCTAATAATAATTGATATACTCGCTTTCTACTATCCATACGCAGCTTGCCCTTGGATAGGACATTTCGAATAGTCCTACTTTCTGCTTATTGCACTACTTGTACCAGTACGCTTCGACGTATTATCTAAATAACAATGCATAGCATTAGTCTATTATCGCATTATTTATCCTTTCTTTTTTTATATGTTCATTTATGACAATCCGCACCCGTACATTCGGGTATGGTCAATACGCCAGGGGCTTTCGCTTACCCCATAATAAGGCGCAAGAAGTCCGAACACTTTTGACAGTGCGGCACCCCGAACTTATAGCATTATATGCATCAGCTCCTAATCATGTCTTGGGTCAATAGTTGGGTTTGCCCAGCTCCCATGCCTTGGTACCTTACGTTCCGCTATATCGGCTAAGGTAGCGGTGGGAGAACTACTGCGATTGTGTCCCAGTTCTTTCGGATGAGCACCTCAGTAGAGAAAGCCGAAAACTGACTGTCATGATAAGGCGAGAGACTGGTCGCTGTTCGAGAGGTCTCAAGTCCTTAAAGACTTTTTCCGCTTCGGGCGAGGAGTTGGCCTTGCCCGGCTTAGGCGTGTATAGCACCCCAAATTCATCCTTCCGAATACTAGGGGCTTCGCCAAAATTTAAAATTGTAGACTTCTACGGCTAAGTGAGAGTGATAAAGTGTAACATCCCAAATTTTCAATTTGGAATGTTATACATTAGATCATCATGCATATCATATTTTATTTTTGCATTTTGGTTGATCCTAGAAATTCTACGCAACTCAATGACCCACGGAGAGAGTTGGGGATTTCGTTATTTCCATATTTGAGTTCTCTCAAATTTTGAGAATAGGATCATTTGATTTTATTTATTTTATCGTCAATTATTTCTACTACAAAAATATGAGAGAGGGAATAAAATGACTTTCCCAAAATAAAGAAATATTGAGGATTTAATAAAAAATCAAATAAGATTTTATTTCGGAGTTTTTCGGTGTTTTATTTGAATTTAGGAAAAAAGTGCTTTTTTCAAAATTGCATTTTGGGCCCAGATAAATGTTCACCTTGTGCGGCTTGATTTTAGAAGCCCGTGAAAATTTATTTCGGAATTTTTGGAGTCCATTTAGTATTTCTTTTTATTTTTCTTCCGAGCGGAATAATAATAAAAAAACGAACCGACTTCGGGCCGTACCCGAGCGGGACACCGCCCGAGGGCAGCCTTTAACTAGCGCCGCCCCGAGCCGCCCCAGCCCATCAGCCCCGCCTCGATCCGCGCGTGCCGCCGGAGTCGCCGCCGCCGCCGCCGACGATCCCGCCGCCCGAGGTTCGGCGCGCTTCGTTTTTCATGCCGAAAAAAATTCGGCGTTCGTCGTTTTTCTTTTTCTCGGATTAAATCCGCGATTTTTCTGATCGGGATTCCTGATCCGATTTTCGTTTCAGTTTAACTTTTCGCTCGTTTATCAGAATCAGGCGATTCAAGCGCCTTGGGATTCGTCTCGAAACCCTCTATCCGTTTAACCAATTTAAACAAGTTTTTGTTACTATAAAATTTGCCCTAGAGCTAGATTAGTAGAACGAAGTTGTTTTCTTTCGCAGTTTGATTTTCGTTGCTTTGTTCGATTTGATTCTTTTTGCCAACCGGAGTTCTTAAGTTGAACTTTTTGGTTAGATCTCTTATTTGAGTTTTACCTGTGCATTAGATGAGTGCTTATTGTATGCTTGTTTGTTTGTCTGTGATAGAGTACCCGGAGTGCGCCGCTTGTTACTTCGACTCGTTAGGTTTCGCGGATCATCAGCAAGGCAAGTAACACTTTGATC